>NC_079404.1:1707754-1912754 GCF_029220125.1 Pseudoliparis swirei | reverse complement strand
GTCATGTGAAGGTCATGTGACGGTCATGTGATGGTCATGTGAATGTCATGTGAAGGTCATGTGACGGTCATGTGACGGGTCATGTTAATGGTCATGTGACGGTCATGTTAATGGTCATGTGACGGTCATGTGAAGGTCATGTGAAGGTCATGTGACGGTAATGTGAAGGTCATGTGAAGGTAATGTGAAGGTCATGTGAAGGTCATGTGAAGGTCATGTGACGGTCATGTGACGGTCATGTGACGGTCATGTTAATGGTCATGTGACGGTCATGTTAATGGTCATGTGACGGGTCATGTTAATGGTCATGTGACGGTCATGTGACGGGTCATGTTAATGGTCATGTGACGGTCATGTGAATGGTCATGTGAAGGTCATGTGACGGTAATGTGACGGTCATGTGAAGGTCATGTGAAAGTCATGTATAGGTTGTGTGAAGGAGTCAGCTGTCAATAAATAACATCGGACACTTGGAAGGAGCCAGCGTTGATATTTTCAGTAACGTATGGTTTCCCTACGATGTCTGTTGTTACCGCATTCATTTATTACTTCTCAATGTGGCAACAATGTGGCAACAATGTGGCAACAATGTGACGACAATGTGACAACAATGTGGCAACAATGTGGCGACAATGTGACGACAATGTGGCAACAATGTGGCAACAATGTGACGACAATGTGACGACAATGTGACGACAATGTGGCGACAATGTGGCGACAATGTGACGACAATGTGGCGACAATGTGACGACAATGTGGCAACAATGTGACAACAATGTGGCAACAATGTGGCGACAATGTGACGACAATGTGATGACAATGTGACGACAATGTGGCAACAATGTGACAACAATGTGGCAACAATGTGACAACAATGTGGCAACAATGTGAGAACAATGTGACGACAATGTGACAACAATGTGACGACAATGTGGCAACAATGTGACAACAATGTGACAACAATGTGGCAACAATGTGGCAATAATGTGACAACAATGTGACAACAATGTGGCAACAATGTGACAACAATGTGGCAACAATGTGACAACAATGTGACAACAATGTGGCAACAATGTGACGACAATGTGAAAACAATGTGACGACAATGTGACAACAATGGAACTTTTATATTTTTTTATTCTCTTTCGGGGTGGGGGAATTATCTATTTACTTTATTTATTAAATGGATTTTATTTCACCTACTTGTGTATTTTTTATGTCTTCTTTCTCCTAACTAGTTATTTAATGTTCTGTAATGTTTAATGTCGTGTAAATAAAACTACAAGGAACAAAATGGTGGTGGAGCCGCCGCCTCGTTCCCGTGATTCACGGCTTCACGGCTTCAGCTCTTCATCTGTTTCCAACGCCGCCGTTTACCGGCTGCGAGGCGCGTTGGGTCCCAAGCGTCCTGCCGTGCGTCTCCCTCCGGCGGCGAGGACTTCCTGTGAGCCGCTCCTTACCTGGAGATCATCGGCTGAGTGTTGGGCGTCTCATCTTCTCGAAAGCGTTTTATCATCAGACGGCGAGAGAGACAGGAAGTCTTCTGTCTTCACGTGTCCCTCGCTCTGATTCTCCTCTCTCTCTCATCCCCGTTCCTCTGACACGGCGCCCACGCCCACGCCCTCTCTCTCTCTCTCTCTCCAGCACCGCCGGCCAATTAGACGAGTCGCGAGAGGAGATGAAAGCGCAGATACCGCGCCGCCGTCGGACCAATTAGCGCCCGCGGCGGCGGCGGCGGCGGGAGACTTAATTGGTCTTCATTACTTAATTGCGTCTGTGATGTGGAGCATAAGAGACGCGGAGGACGAGAGCGCCGATGACCTTGAGGCGGGGCTGAAGTGAGCGTGTGTGTGTGTGTGTGTGTGTGTGTGTGTGTGTGTGTGTGTGTGTGTGTGTGTGTGTGATTGTGTGTGTGTGTGTGTGTGTGTGTGTGTGTGTGTGTGTGTGTGTGTGTGTGTGTGTGTGTGTGTGTGTGTGTGTGTGTGGTGTGTGTGTGTGTGTGTGTGATGTGTGTGTGTGTGTGAGTGTGTGTGTGTGTGTGTGTGTGTGTGTGTGTGTGTGTGTGTGTGTGTGTGTGTGTATGTGTGTGTGTGTGTGTGTGTGTGTGTGTGTGTGTGTGTGTGTGTGTGTGTGTGTGTGTGTGTGTGTATGTGTGTATGTGTGTGTGTGTGTGTATGTGTGTATGTGTGTGTATGTGTGTGTGTATGTGTGTATGTGTGTGTATGTGTGTATGTGTGTGTGTATGTGTGTGTCTGTGTGTGTGTGTGTGTGTGTGTGTGTGTGTGTGTGTGTGTGTGTGTGTGTGTGTGTGTGTGTGTGTGTGTGTGTGTGTGTGTGTGTGTGTGTGTCTGTGTGTATGTGTGTGTGTGTGTGTGTGTCTGTGTGTGTGTGTGTGTGTGTGTGTGTTTTGCACGTGAGCTCCTCCTTGTCCGCTCCACGGATGGCTGCCCTGTCAGCTGCTCTTACATTTAAATAAACACCATCTGAGTCGGCCGCTGGTGTCAGGAAGCCTCTGACCTGCAGCCCCCCGGGACGGGACAGGGGGGGGGGGGGCTGGCGGGACGCTGACACGCCGTCTCCCATGTCGATCCGCCTCACGCTCGCCGCACTGCCCTCCCCCCCCCAGTGGCTTCAATACGACGATGCCATGGAGAGCGTTGGCGGGCGGAGCCTCGGAGACGCCTGTCACGAAGATTGATGGTTTCCTAGAATTTCTTTCGGCGTCTTGTCACCGCTGTAAAGTTTCCTTGTGACATTACGGAGTTGTTTCCTTCTGACGGCTGTGAGTCAGAAGGTCAGAGGGTCAGAGGGTCGGAGGGTCAGAAGATCAGAGGGTCAGAGGATCACAGGGTCAGAGGGTCAGGGGGTCAGAGGGTCAGGGGGTCAGGGTCAGAGGGTCACAGGGTCAGAGAGTCAGTACAGCAGGAGGCCCTGGAGAGGAGGAGCATTGGCCGCCTTAGCGTGGACACATCAGCAGCAGTTTCTCTGACACACATCAGAACATAGAATAACCTTTAATAACCTTTATAAACAGCGTTCTTCATAACACTCATACATATGTGTTGTTGTTTGGCTGTGTTGCTGTTATGTTTCATTTACTCTGTGTCTCATTGTCACAGAGTTCTCCCTCATTGTATTTGCTTTGTGTGTTTTGAAGGTGTGAGCCTCGTGTTGATGTCTTGTTATTACATTGTTAGTCAGTTGTTAGCCAGTTGTTGGTCAGTTGTTAGTCAGTTGTTAGTCAGTTGTTGGTCAGTGGTTAGCCAGTTGTTAGTCAGTTGTTAGTCAGTTGTTAGTCAGTGGTTAGCCAGTTGTTAGTCAGTTGTTAGTCAGTTGTTAGTCAGTTGTTATTCAGTTGTTGGTCAGTGGTTAGCCAGTTGTTAGTCAGTTGTTAGTCAGTTGTTGGTCAGTGGTTAGTCAGTTTTTAGCCAGTTGTTAGTCAGTTGTTAGTCAGTTTTTAGCCAGTTGTTAGTCAGTGGTTAGCCAGTTGTTAGTCAGTTGTTAGTCAGTTGTTAGTCAGTTGTTAGTTGTTAGTCAGTTGTTGGTCAGTGGTTAGCCAGTTGTTAGTCAGTTGTTAGTCAGTTGTTGGTCAGTGGTTAGTCAGTTTTTAGCCAGTTGTTAGTCAGTTGTTAGTCAGTGGTTAGTCAGTTGTTAGTCAGTTGTTAGTCAGTTGTTGGTCAGTTGTTGGTCAGTGGTTAGCCAGTTGTTAGTCCGTTGTTAGTCAGTGGTTAGCCAGTTGTTAGTCAGTTGTTAGTCAGTGGTTGTTAGTCAGTTGTTAGTCAGTTGTTAGTCAGTTGTTGGTCAGTGGTTAGTCAGTGGTTAGTCAGTTGTTAGTCAGTTGTTAGTCTGTTGTTAGCCTGTTGTTAGTCTGTTGTTAGTCAGTTGTTAGCCAGTTGTTAGTCTGTGGTTAGCCAGTTGTTGGTCAGTTGTTAGTCAGTTGTTAGTCAGTTGTTAGTCAGTTGTTCGTCAGTTTTTAGTCAGTTGTTAGTCAGTTGTTGGTCAGTTGTTAGTCAGTTGTTAGTCAGTTGTTAGTCAGTTGTGAGCCAGTTGTTAGTCAGTTGTTGGTCAGTTGTTAGTCAGTTGTTAGTCAGTTGTTAGTCAGTTTTTAGTCAGTTGTTAGTCAGTTGTTGGTCAGTTGTTAGTCAGTTGTTAGTCAGTTGTGAGCCAGTTGTTAGTCAGTTGTTGGTCAGTTGTTAGTCAGTTGTTAGTCAGTTGTTAGTCAGTTGTTAGTCAGTGGTTAGTCAGTTTTTAGTCAGTTGTTGGTCAGTTGTTAGTCAGTTGTTAGTCAGTTGTGAGCCAGTTGTTAGTCAGTTGTTAGTCAGTTGTTAGTCAGTTGTTGGTCAGTTGTTAGTCAGTTGTTAGTCAGTTGTTAGCCAGTTGTTAGCCAGTTGTTAGTTGTTAGTCAGTTGTTAGTCCGTTTTTAGTCAGTTGTTAGTCAGTTGTTGGTCAGTGGTTAGCCAGTTGTTAGCCAGTTGTTAGTCAGTTGTGAGCCAGTTGTTGGTCAGTTGTTGGTCAGTTGTTAGTCAGTTGTTAGCCAGTTGTTAGTCAGTTGTTAGTCAGTTGTTAGTCAGTTGTTAGCCAGTTGTTAGTCAGTTGTTAGTCAGTTGTTAGTCAGTTGTTAGTCAGTTGTTAGTCAGTTGTTGGTCAGTTGTTAGTCAGTTGTTAGCCAGTTGTTAGTCAGTTGTTAGTCAGTTGTTAGCCAGTTGTTAGTCAGTTGTTAGTCAGTTGTTAGTCAGTTGTGAGCCAGTTGTTGGTCAGTTGTTGGTCAGTTGTTAGTCAGTTGTTAGCCAGTTGTTAGTCAGTTGTTAGTCAGTTGTTAGTCAGTTGTTAGTCAGTTGTTAGTCAGTTGTTAGTCAGTTGTTAGTCAGCCTCCAAAGGCAAACGTCACTCGTCTCTCGGCCCTGAACAGAGGAGCGTGGAGGATTCCACCCGTAATCAGAGGATTGACTGGCAGGAATTTAATGTTTAAATATGTATATTAAAAAGACGAGATTACTGGAATACTGCTCGCACTTCAAGAAGAACAATTAGAGTGAAACAATTGGCGGGAGGACGGTTCGGTTATCCGTCAGGACGCCGTCACATTCACTTCTGTTCCAGAAAGAGAAGGAGAAAAAAGCCTTTCTGTTTTTTAAAGATAAGCTGACGGCTTAATACAGTGAAGTGAAATGTTTTCACTGGAAGAGTCGGCGTGGACGACCGGCCGATGTCTGGCATCGAGCCACTCGACCCCCGGCAGAGGAACCGGCTCCATACGGGGAGGCTGGTCACGACCTCGGGCCGTGTGGCCTCGTTGTTTATGGATCCGTCGTTTAACACAAACAGGGTCAGTGTGGTGGTTCTGGAAGGAGCCGGTGGTCCATTCTGCACAGACCGGATATTTTAACCATCTACAGTTCAAACATAAATGTCACCATGTGATGCTCTGTACCAGATTGTAGCTTCAGCTAATTAGCATCTGTAGTCCCTTGACAGACCATAACATGAAACAACTAGAACGGGCACTCGGTAGAGCGCATAGCTTCGCCGCAGCCACTCCTTTGGTACTTGGCATGAGAGTGTGGGGAACTGTAAATTGATGTAACTTGATTCCGGATATTATGTTCATTCTCACAAGTCGTATATCACAAGATTGGGCATTGAATTATGAACATTTTGGCATTAGTTGCATGCCAATTGGATACAAATTGACCACGCTATGGTAAAAAGAGGATTTTTACCTTTTTATGACAATGACCTTGACCTTTGACCCGATCGATCCCAAAATCCAATCAAATGGTCCCCGGATAATAACCAATCATCCCACCAAATTTCATGAAATTCGGTTCAATACTTTATGAGTTAGGCGAGTAACACGCATACAAATAAATAAATACACTGCGATCAAAGCATAACCTTCCGCATTTTAACAGGCAATGGAGCTCTGAACACGGGCCAGGGGGCGGAGCTTATGGCTTGGATTGATGATGATGACGATGACGACCGTGATGTTTATGTTGATATCCATGCCGCTGATGATGATGACGAGATGTTGACCATGGGCGGCTTTAGCTCAGTGGGGTAAGAGGGCCGTCCTGCAACCGCAGGGTTGTGGGTTCGATCCCCGCTCTCCCCATTAGTTGCAAGTCGAAGTGTCCTTGAGCAAGGCACTGAACCCCCAGTTGCTTCCCGGGCGCTTCACCGCAGCCCACTGCTCCTTAATAACTAAGGATGGGTTAAATGCAGAGAACTAATTTCCCCTTGGGGATTAATAAAAGTGTATATTCTATATTCTATGTGCTCAATGCCCCTGTGTATCCATCACTCCTGTTGTTGGACTCCTCTTCATCTGCGCTCCTCGTTCCTGTCCTGTGTGTCTCTGATATTTCACGTCTTGCTATAAATAAAGAGCCCTCCTCTAAGAATCCCTCCTCCTATATGCACGGATAACAAAAATGGCCTCTTTGATATGCTTTGGAAAATCCCGTTGATACCGAACACCAGAAAGACATCTGCTCAGCCGTCGAACGAAGAGCAATAACCACCTGATGAGCAGTGTGAGCCACGTGGTCATGGACCCCCATGTGAACATCTGCTCAGACCTGTCGTCGGTCTAATTTGAGCCCGGAGTGGTGAAGGAGAGAAAACAAGGAGGGGGGGGGGGGAGAGAGAAGGGGCATGGGGGGGGGAGTGGCTGAGCATCCAACAGAGAGATGAGCCTCCAGTCAGCCGAGACGATCGAAGCCCATTCCCGGGTAAATGGTTCCACTCCTCCGATAATGGAAATCTCTGCCAAGTAAGATGTCAGTGTGTTGAAGAGAGAGAGAGAGAGAGAGAGAGGGAGAGAGGGAGAGAAAGAGGAAAGAAAGAAAGACAAGAGTCTGTGAGCGGATCTCCTCCAAGCCTCGGCCCGGCTGATTGGTCCTCCTCCTCGGATGCAGCAGCTTTAAGGCGATAACGATTACAAATTGTCAATTTAATTCGAGCGCCCGGACTTCATTGTCGTAATGGTTTCCTCAACTCGCCGGGACATCAATCAGACTCGCTCTCCTTAAAGAGCAATGATTGGGCGAGCGAGGGCGGCGAGCCCACGCTCTCCCAGCCGACGCCATGAGGTTAATCACGAAGCATTAAACACCTCGTCAACGCAGCCAAGAGGACGCTGGGGAGGAAAGGAATGGTGGGGATTAAAGGAAGGTGGGGAGATAAAGGAAGGTGGGGAGGAAAGGGAGGAAGGTGGGAAGGTGGGGAGGAAAGGGAGGAAGGTGGGAAGGAAAGGGAGGAAGGTGGGAAGGTGGGGAGGAAAGGGAGGAAGGTGGGAAGGAAAGGGTGGAAGGTGGGAAGGTGGGAGAAAGGAGGAAGGTGGGGAGGAAAGGAGGAAGGTGGGAAGGTGGGAGAAGGAGGGTGGGGAGGAAGGTGGGGAGGAAAGGAAGGAAGGTGGGAAGGTGGGGAGGAAAGGGAGGAAGGTGGGGAGGTGGGGAGGAAGGTGGGGAGGAAGGTGGGAAGGTGGGGAGGAATCCATGGCGCTCGGGAAGGAGATCCCCAGCAGAAGACGCCTCCTCCACCTCCAATCCTGTTTGTTGCCGCAAAATAAATGTAAATGTTGACGTCTGCTCTGCAATCACCGGCGCCCGCTCGCCCGGCGCCCGCGGGCTCCTGTGGCTTCCCTTTACCTCCTCCCCCAAAAGATTTGCCTCTGATCGGAGAAGTAAAACAGTCACGTAATCACGGCTTTGGAAATTGTGTTGTTGTTGTTTTTTATTCGATTATTTACTGTTAACTTGGAGTGATGAGCGATGTGAGGCCTCCTCTGCAAAGGACCGGCAGGAGGGGGGGGGGGGCTCCGTGGCGGCGTGGACTCGGTCCAGATGCAGAGACAATGAGGGCCTCCGAGCTAAAATGGCATCGTAATGGAGGCTAATGTGCAAGTGTGTGTGGGGGTGGGGGGTGGGGGAGGGGAGGGGGGTGACGGGGGGGGGGGGTCATCCTTCAACACATTTCTTTTTTATTAGAGCAGCACTTGTACAGTATTTAGAGATGGCGGTGATGGATGGAGGGGGGGTGGAACACGGCTACCTCTCGCGCCACCGCCGACCTTCCCTCTGCCCCCAAGTTATGCTTAGAGAATATCAGCGGGAGGAGGAGGAGGAGGAGGAGGGGGGGGGGGGAGAAAAATGATGAACCCGTTTTTACAAGGGCGTTTTCTAGATAGATGTATTTTAAAAACTCCCTGCAGGCTGGAGGGGGGAGGGGGGAGGGGGGGGGCTGTGATATTAGGCCTGAGTGAAGTCACGCGGGCTCCGCCCCCAGGGGGGGGGCTCGATTGCCGATGACAAGGTTACACGACTTAAGAGTCGACCTCCGCCACCGCCACTTAATCACTGTGTCCTGTGCCCTCCCCCCCCACCCCGCCTCGCCCGCCCTGACCTCCTTGTGTACCCACGCATATTCGTGCACCCTTTGCACCTTAACCCCCCCCCCCCTCTCCCCTCCCCCACAGCGAGCGTGGAGAGGCGAGAGCATCGGCGAGTGGGCGGTAATTGTTGCCGGGGGGAGCGGAGGAGGGGACGGGTTTATTTATAAACTCCAGTGAAGCCGAGACTCAACCGTGCGGCCGCTCGTCCTCAAACACTCGTCTCCTACACTCGTCTCCTTCACTCGTCTCCTTCACTCGTCTCCTACCTCTTAGACCGTCGCAGGTTAGATGTCATGTGATCAACAGCCTCAGAGAGAGAGACGCCTCCTGATGCTGCCGGGCGACACGGAGGAAACGCGACCGCCGACCGTCGGTTTAAACGGCTGAATTCTTTGCTTCTGATTCTCATGGAACGGCACCGATGTGATGAAGACCTCGGTGAAGAGTAATTAGACGTGAACCCGTCTATGATGCTCTTCTCACATTACTGCCATAGACAACTGTGTGTTGCTTACTTACCGCATACTATGTTTACTTACTCATCCATACTCTTACATACTTATATACTTACGTATTTACATACATACTTATGCTATTTACATACATCATACTGCCATCCTTACTCCTCCCTACATCCATCTGCCTCCTCCTCTCCTCCTCCATCCCTCCATCCATCCTCCATCCTCCATCCTCCATCCATCCCTCCTCCATCCTCCATCCTCCATCCTCCTCCATCCATCCTCCATCCTCCATCCCTCCATCCTCCATCCTCCATCCCTCCATCCTCCTCCCTCCATCCCTCCTCCATCCCTCCTCCATCCTCCCTCCATCCCTCCATCCTCCTCCTCCTCATCCTCCATCCTCCTCCTCCATCCCTCCATCTCCATCCTCCATCCCCTCCATCCTTCCCCTCCATCCTCCATCCTCCATCCCTCCATCCTCCCTCCATCCCTCCTCATCCCTCCCCTCCATCCATCCCTCCATCCTCCATCCTCCATCCTCCATCCCTCCTCCCTCCATCCCTCCATCCCTCTCCTCCATCCTCCATCCCTCCCTCCTCCATCCTCCATCCTCCATCCTCCTCCTCCTCCTCCATCCCTCCATCCTCCTCCTCCTCCCTCCCTCCATCCCTCATCCCTCCCTCCATCCCTCCATCCCTCCATCCTCCATCCTCCCTCCCTCCTCCATCCTTCCTCCTTCCATCCCTCCATCCTTCCCCTCCCTCCATCCTTCCAGGTCCCTCCATCCCTCCTCCTCCATCCTCTTCCTCCATCCCTCCATCCCTCCCCTCCTCCCCTCCATCCTCCCTCCCTCCATCCTCCTCCCATCCTCCTCCCTCCTTCCATCCTCCTCCATCCTCCCTCCCTCCTCCATCCTCTCCTCCCTCCATCCTCCCTCCTCCATCCTCCTCCCTCCCTCCATCCTCCTCCTCCCCTCCCTCATCCTCCTCCATCCTCCTCCCCTCCATCCCTCCCTCCTCTCCTCCTCCATCCTCCTCCCTCCATCCTCCCTCCATCCTTCCATCCTCCATCCCTCCTCCATCCTCCATCCTCCATCCTCCATCCCTCCATCCTCCTCCTCCCTCCATCCTCCATCCTCCTCCTCCCTCCATCCCTCATCCTCCATCCTCCCTCCCCATCCCTCCTCCATCCATCCTCCCTCCATCCTTCCCTCCTCTCCTCCTCCATCCTCCATCCTTCATCCTCCCCCATCCCTCCCTCCATCCCTCCATCCTTCCCTCCCTCCATCCTCCTCCATCCTCCTCCCTCCTCCATCCTCCTCCTCCTCCCTCCATCCCCTCCCCTCCATCCCTCCCTCCATCCTCCTCCATCCTCCATCCCTCCTCCATCCATCCTCCATCCTCCTCCTCCATCCTCCCTCCATCCTTCCATCCCTCCATCCCTCCCTCCATCCCTCCTTCCTTCCCTCCATCCTTCATCCTCCCCCTCCCTCCCTCCATCCTCCCTCCCTCCCTCCCTCCCTCCCTCCATCCCTCCATCCTTCCCTCCCTCCATCCCTCCATCCCTCCCTCCATCCCTCCCTCCCTCCCTCCCTCCCTCCCTCCCTCCCTCCCTCCATCCCTCCATTCCTCCCTCCATCCCTCCCTCCCTCCCTCCCTCCCTCCTCTCCTTTTCTTCAGCCAGACACACGTTTCCATTAAGGGCCTTGAAAGCCTTTCAAAGGTTCTCACAGCGACTTGCTGAATGGAGCCATGTCCCTCCCTCCATTGGCTGGCCTCCCTCCATCCCTTGACTGAGTCACAACCTCGGACCGCTGTGATGGAGGAGGAGCCTCAAAGGATGATGTCATGTGACTGATAGTGAGACCTGAACCAGCTCCACCTTCATCCCCGGAGACTCCGTCACCTCATGTAGTGATGAAGACTCTCCTCTAGTCTGATAGTGAGACCTGAACCAGCTCCACCTTCATCCCCAGAGACTCCGTCACCTCATGTAGTGATGAAGACTCTCCTCTAGTCTGATAGTGAGACCTGAACCAGCTCCACCTGGTCCAGACCTAGAGAGGCTGCTAGAGACTGAGAGGCTGAGGGGGACGCTTAGGAGACACTGAGCTCCTCTCTCCTCTCCTCTCTCCTTATGGACGCTTAGGAGACACTGAGCTCCTCTCTCCTCTCTCCTTATGGACGCTTAGGGAGACACTGAGCCCTCTCTCTCCTCTCTCCTTATGGACGATTAGGATACACTGAGCCCTCCTCCTCTCTCTCCTTATGGACGCTAGGATACACTGAGCTCTCCTCTCCTCTCTCCTTATGGATGTTTAGGATACACTGAGCTCCTCTCTCCTCTCCTCTTCCTTATGGACGCTTAGGAGACACTGGAGCCCTCTCCTCTCCTCTCCTTATGGACGCTTAGGATACACTGAGCTCTCCTCTCCTCTCTCCTTCTGGACGATTAGGATACACTGGGCTCTCTCTACTCTCTCCTTATGGACGTTTAGGATACACTGAGCCTCTCTCTCCTCTCTCCTTATGGACGCTTAGGATACACTGAGCCCTCTCCCTCTCCTTATGGACGCTTAGGATACACTGAGCCCTCTCCTCTCCTCTCTCCTTATGGACGTTTAGGATACACTGAGCCCTCTCCTCTCTCTCCTTATGGACGTTTAGGATACACTGAGCCCTCCTCCTCTCTCCTTATGGACGCAGGATACACTGAGCTCCTCTCTCCTCTCCTTATGGATGCTTAGGACACACTGAGATCTCCTCTCCTCTCCTCTCTCCTTATGGACGTTTAGGATACACTGAGCCTCTCCTCCTCTCTCCTTATGGACGCCAGGATACACTGAGCTCCTCTCCTCTCTCCTTATGGACGCCAGGATACACTGAGCCCTCTCCTCTCCTCTCTCCTTATTGACGCTTAGGAGACACTGAGCCCTCCTCTCCTCTCTCCTTATGGATGTTTAGGATACACTGAGCCCTCTCTCTCTCTCTCCTTATGGACGCTTAGGATACACTGAGCTCCTCTCCTCTCCTCTCTCCTTATGGACATTTAGCATACACTGAGCCCTCTCTCCTCTCCTCTCTCCTTATGGACGCTTAGGAGACACTGGACTCCTCTCCTCTCTCTCTCCTTATGGACTTTTAGGATACACTGAGCTCCTCTCCTCTCCTCTCTCCTTATGGACGCTTAGAGACACTGAGCTCTCCTCTCCTCTCTCCTTATGGATGTTTAGGACACACTGAGCTCCTCTCTACTCTCTCCTTATGGACTTAGGACACACTGAGCTCCTCTCTCTCCTCTCTCCTTATCGACGTTTAGGATACACTGAGCTCCTCTCTCTCTCCTCTCTCCTTATGGACGTTTAGGAGACACTGAGCCCTCCTCTCCTCTCTCCTTATGGACGCCAGGATACACTGAGCCCTCTCTCCTCTCTCCTTATAGATGTTGGGATACACTGAGCTCCTCCTCTCCTCTCTCCTTATGGACGCCTAGGATACACTGAGCCCTCTCCTCCTCCTCTCTCCTTATGGACGTTTAGGACACACTGAGCTCCTCTCCCTCTCTCCTTATGGATGTTTAGGATACACACTCTCTCTCCTCTCCTCTCTCCTTATGGATGCTTAGGATACACTGAGCACCTCTCTCCTCTCTCCTTATTGACGTTTAGGATACACTGAGCCCTCTCTCCTCTCCTCTCTCCTTATGGATGCTTAGGTTACACTGAGCTCCTCTCCTCTCCTCTCTGCTTATGGACGATTAGGACACACTGATCCTCTCTCTCCTCTCTCCTTATGGACGTTTAGGACACACTGAGCCCTCTCCTCTCCTCTCTCCTTATGGACGCCCAGGATACACTGAGCTCCTCTCCTCTCCTCTCCTTATGGACGCTCCATACACTGAGTCTCTTCCTCCTCTCCTGACCTCTCTCCTCTCTCTCCTTATGGACGCTTAGGATACACTGAGCTCCTCTCTCCTCTCCTCTCTCCTTATGGATGAATGTTCCTCTCTCCATCACACATTACTAACTCTTCTTCCTCTCCTGAGTCCTTGTGACTTCACGTCTCTGAGGGTCCACTGGACCTGGCTGGGTCTGATGTCATGGCCCTGCTGAAGCCCCGCCCACTCCTCCTCTCTACCTCCATCTGATGGATCACCTATTCATACACTCTGTCATATTCATTTCATGTGTTCCTTCTGGTCACATGACATCTGTTGTTCTCTCCATCCTGGAGTGGGGTCCTCCTCTGTTGCTCTCCTGAAGGTTTCTTCCATTTCTTCCCTATTTTCTTGGGAGTGGTTCCTGATCCGATGTGAGGTCAAAGGTCAGGGATGTCTTTGTGTACAGATTGTAAAGCCCTCTGAGGGGAATGTGTTTTTGGGCTATACAAAATAAACTCAATTGAATTGAATTTATCATATTTTTATCATCAAAATCAATCATCTCTTCTTCTTGTAAAACAACAGATGACAGGAGAGCTTGTTCCGACCAATAACATCGTGACATCAGCCATCAATCAATCCGCGACATTTAGCCACGAGGGGTGTGTGTGTGTGTGTGTGTATGTGTGTGTGTGTGTGTGTGTGTGTGTGTGTGTGTGTGTGTGTGTGTGTGTGTGTGTGTGTGTGTGTGTGTGTGTTTGTGTGGCGCCACCATCCTGTAGCTCCATTGTTCATTCTAAGCCCGCCCACTTTGCACCGGGCCAATCAAATGCAAAGGATTCACTTCTGTAACCGAACCACAGCCCCTAACTCCTGAGGAAGAAAAAACACATGCACACGCACACACACACCTACACTCACGCACACGCACATGCAAACACGCACACACACACACACTCACAAACCTGCTGGATAGACAATAGGCTGGATCATAGCGTGAGGAGTCGTTGGTGCGCTCGCTGCCTCCAACAGATGAGCGATGGCGACGCCGAGAGGCCGGGAGGACGCCGCCGAGAGGAGGAACGCTTCTAAAGGTCACGGCGGCTAATTCAGGGAGCGAGGAGCTGTGAGCAGCCGGCCGCCGGCGCTCCAGCGGGCGCGATAATGTCAGCGGTTAGCGGTGGTGGCGGAGCTGCCTTCGCCGGGGACCGACGAGGTTCAAGTCTAATTAAACTCGCCAGCGTAAACTGCCTGTGAAGCGGCACGAGACGCCACGCAGTGTGGTGTGTGTGGTGTGTGTGTGTGTGTGTGTGTGTGTGTGTGTGTGTGTGTGTGTGTGTGTGTGTGTGTGTGTGTGTGTGTGTGTGTGTGTGTGTGTGTGTGTGTGTGTGTGTTTACACCACGGAGCAAAAGTTTAGTGTCACCCAGACAATGTCGTGTTTTCCATGAAAACTCACATTTTTATTTATCAAAATGAATATAAAATCTGGTCAAGACATTGAGGAGGTTATAAATAATGATTTATATGGTAAATATTAATGTCGTTCTTCTTGTGGCTCAAAGGAAGGCCAGTTTTATAGCTTCTCTCAGCAGCATAACTGTTTTCAGCTGCGCTCACATGTAAGCGGGGGGTTTAAAGGTTTTCACCCTCCGCTAGTCTTCTAAGGAAGGCGATAACACAACACAATGTACCACTAGAACACTGGAGATGGGCCTCAACATACCTCTGTAGACTTCATTAACATTAACTATGTAGAGTATTTATGATTCATTTAATGTTATCTTCATTGGAAAAATAAGGATATTTCTACGTGACTCCAAACTTCTGACTGGTGGTGCTTGTCGGCCTTCGTGTGTAAAGTTGACACTTCTTCAATGAGTCGGCGGCTATAGGACACGAGGACTGCATCAAAGATTTCCATCTGCTGACGGAGCAGCTCCCACCCTCCCCCCTCCCCCCTCCCCTCCCCCGATTCCCTCCACCACTTAATTGGCGAGGCTGAGATTGCACAACACTTCCAGCTGCCAGCCAGCCGCCGCTAGTTCTTCGTTTCGCTGCGCCGGCAGAACTCAGTGGAGTGCGGCGTGGCGCAGTATGTGTGCAGCTAACAGATCATCATAATAAATTGAGTTTACTTCCCAATCAGAGCTTTAAAACGAGCACTTTTTTATCGAGGCGCATGGAGGCGGGGGGGGGGGGGGCTCGGGAATCGGGGGTTCGTTCGAGGGGAAGCCGGCGTGCCGTGGCTCGCCGCAGCATTAGTATGCGTCGGGTCCGCGTGCATTTAGCCGCAGTCAGCGGAAAAAATAAAGTCGGCGGTCGGCGGTTGGAGGTTGTTTTTCCTCTAATGGTGGACATGTTTTTATTTGGCTCCGGCTCAGCGCGGGGGGAAATGTGATCTTTGATGGTGCCATTAAATGAAGTGGCAACAGAAGAGCGGAGCGCTTTTGAATTTTTAAATGTAGCCTTTCTTCACTTTTTATGATTGAAGGGGAAATGCTAAATTATGAATTCTCCGCACACAAAGCCCATGAAATATACATCGCTATGTTTGAATTGCGTCTGTCGCCACCACTACATCGTATGAATAATGAATACGCAACGCGCTACCGAAAGACTTCACAGGAGCGCTACATGGCGAGGTCAGGGAAATGAAAGCGTTTCAACTCGTTCGCTGAGGGAATGTGTTTCTCCGCATACAAACCCCAATCAATTGAAATCAAAGACCTGGGCACCTTTTTTCTCATAAGTGGTATTTTTATCACAAGCATAAAACAACAGATGACAGGAGGCTTGTTCCGACCAATCAACATCGTGACATCAGCCATCAATCAATCCAGCGACATTTTGTACGAGGTGTGTGTGTGTGTGTGTGTATGTGTGTGTGTGTGTGTGTGTGTGTGTGTGTGTGTGTGTGTGTGTGTGTGTGTGTGTGTGTGTGTGTGTGTGTGTGTGTGTGTGTGTGTGTGTGTTTGTGTGGCGCCCCCCTTTTATGATTGCGTGAGGGGAAATACAAATTATGACCCTCCGCAATAAAAGCCCATGAAATATACATCGTTATGTTTGAATCTGGCGGCTGAAAATGCCACGCATGTATATCGATGAATAATGAATAATGCAACGCGCTGAAAGACTTCACAGGAGCGCCATGTGAAGTAGTCAGAAATGAAAGCGTTTCAACTCGCTCGCTTTCTTAATGGGCCAGTACAATCTCAAATCAAAGAGCCACATTTCCCCAAACATTATGGGAACCTCGTCAGACACGTAGTATATAAGAGTATAGCTCAATGAGAGAAACTGTTTTGGTTAAAAGAATAAATATTGATATAAATGTTTATTCTGTAATCAAACTGTGTAAATGAATATAACCCAGATGTTCCTCTCTCCATCACACATTACTAACTCTTCTTCCTCCTGAGTCCTTGGCTTCACGTCTGAGGTCCACTGGACCTGGCTGGGTCTGATGTGTGGCCCTGCTGAAGCCCCGCCCTCCTCCTCTCTACCTCCATCCCGATGGATCACTATTCCTTGCACTCTGTCATATTCATTTCATGTGTTCCTTCTGATCACGCAATCTATTGTTCTCTCCATCCTGGGTAGGGTCCTCCTCTGTTGCTTTCCTGGGCCAATCAAATACAGTTCACTTCTGTAACCCGAACCACAGCCCCTAACTCAGGAAGAAAAACACATGCACACTTTTACACTCACGCTGCAGCCTGAAACCACTTTACACACTCACAAACCTGCTGGATAGACAGCCAAAGGCTGGGTTCATAGCGTGAGGAATCGTTAGTGCGCTCGCTGCCTCAACAGATGGCGGTGGCGACGCCGAGAGGCGAGAGGACACCGCGAGAGAGAGAGCTACAGGTGCAGCTGGCTAATTCAGGGAGGCGAGGCTGTGAGCAGCGGCCGCCCGGCTCCAGCCCAGGCGGCGATAATATCAGCCAGCGGTGGTGGCGGAGAAGCGCGTTCCCCAGCGGGACGGGAGACGAGAGGTTCAGTCGCTAGTGCAAACCGATGTTGTGATGTAAACCTTCGACTCTGTGAAATGATCTGAGCTCTCACGTGTGTGTGTGTGTGTGTGTGTGTGTGTGTGTGTGTGTGTGTGTGTGTGTGTGTGTGTGTGTGTGTGTGTGTGTTTTTGTCCCGGAAATAACCATTTTAAAATCCATGACCGAGGAACCCTGAGGTAAAGGATTACCCACATTTGAAGTTAACTGTCTTTAAGAGACTTTAAGAGACACGGAAACACGGAGGTAATAACCAGGAAGACGTTACGATATGAGTCATGAGCAACATGAGTGAGTCATGAGGAGTCATAATCTTCCCAAGACCTTTCCGGACTTTGGGAATCACATTTCATGCATAACCAAACATTATGTGAAACTCGCCAGATACACGAAATATAAGAGTATAGCCTAAATGAGAGAAACCGCTGGTTGGGCAAGAACAAATACGATATAAATGTTATTCTTGTAATCAAACTGTGTAAATGAATATAACATGTTGGAGGAGTTTGTGAATGGAAATAACCATCTAAAATAGCTCAATTGAATTGAATTTATCATGTTTTTATCATCAAAAATCAATCATCTCTTCTTCCTTAAAACAACGGGTAACCAGGAGAAGCCTTCCGACCAATAACATCATACAACCATCAATCAATCAAACATTTTAACCCACGGTATGTGTGGGTGTATGTGTATGTATGTATGTGTATGTGTGTATGTGTATGTATGTGTGTATGTGTGTATGTGTATGTATGTGTGTATGTATGTGTGTATGTATGTATGTATGTGTTTGTATGGCATACCATCCTGTAGCTCCATTGTTCATTCTAAGCCCGCCCACTTTGCACCGGGCCAATCAAATGCAAAGGATTCACTTCTGTAACCGAACCACAGCCCCTAACTCCTGAGGAAGAAAAAACACATGCACACGCACACACACACCTACACTCACGCACACACATGCAGGCTGCACACACACACACTCTGGCTCTACTGGATAGACAATAGGCTGGATCATAGCGTGAGGAGTCGTTGGTGCGCTCGCTGCCTCCAACAGATGAGCGATGGCGACGCCGAGAGGCAGGAAGGGCGCGCCGGAGCAGCTTCGAGGTCACGGCTAATTCGGGAGGCGAGGAGATGTGAGCAGCCGGCCGCCGGCGCTCCAGCGGGCGCGATAATGTCAGCGGTTAGCGGTGGTGGCGGAGCGCGTTCCCCCCGCGGCGGGACCGGGACGAGAGGTTCAAGTCCTTTAATTAAACCCGTCAGCGTGTAAACCTTCGCTCTGTGAAGCGGTACGAGACGCTCACGTGTGTGTGTGTGTGTGTGTGTGTGTGTGTGTGTGTGTGTGTGTGTGTGTGTGTGTGTGTGTGTGTGTGTGTGTGTGTGTGTGTGTGTGTTACCACGGGCAAAAGTTTAGTGTCACCCAGACAATGTGTTTTCCATGAAAACTCATTTTTATTTATCAAAATGAATATAAAAATCTAGTCAAGACATTGAGGAGTTATAAATAATAGTTATATTAAATATTAATGTCGTTCTTCTTTGTGGCTCAAAGGAGGCCAGTTTCATAGCTTCTCTCCAACAATAACTGTTTTCAGCTCGCTCACATAAAAGGGTACAACGAGCTTTAAAATCCATGACCGCATGAACCCTGAGGTAAGATTCTACATTTGGGGTTAACTGTCTCTTTAAGACTTTAAGAGACACGAAGATGTAATAACCAGGAAGATGTTACATGATAGAAGGAGTCATGAGCAGTCATATGAGGAGTCATATGAGGAGTCAGAAGCAAAAGGTTTTTGAAGGAGTCATACAACGAGTCATATGAGAGTCTCCCCGTCCCTTCCTCCTCCTCTTCTCTCTGCCCTCCCTCCTCCTCCTCCCTCCGCCCCTCCTCCTCCTCTCCTCCTCTTCTCGTCCTCCTCCTCCTCCCTCCCTCCTCCTCCTCGTCCTCCTCCTCCTCCTCCTCTCCTCCTCCCTCCTCCCTCCGTCCTCCTCTCCTCCCTCCTGCCCTCCTCCTCTCTGCCTCCTCCTCCATCCCTCCTCCTCCTCCTCATCCTCTCCTCCTCTCATCCTCCCTCCTCCTCTCGGTCTCCTCTCGTCTCCTCGTCTCCTCCTCTCCTCCTCCTCCTCCTCCTCCTCCTCTCAGTCCCTCCCTCTCCCCTCTCTCGTCCTCTTCTCGGCCCCTCCTCTCCTCCTCCTGTCCTCTCCTCCTCTTCCTCAGTCCCTTCCTCCTCCTTCATCCTCTCCTCCTCCTCCTCGTCTCCTCTCTGCCCCTCCCTCCTCATCCTCCTCTCCTCCTCCTCCTCCTCCTTCTGCCTCCTCCTCTCCCTCCCTCCCTCCTCCTCCTCGTCCTCTCCTCCTCCTCTCGTCTCCTCCTCCTCCTCTCCCTCTCTTGTCCCTCATCCCTCCCTCCTCCCTCCTCCTCCTCCTGTCCTCCTCCTCCCTCCTCCTCCTCCTCCCCTCCTCCTCCGTCCTCTCATCCTCCTCTCATCCTCCTCCCTCTCTCGTCTCTCCTCCTCTCGTCCCTCCTCCCTCTCTCGTCCTCCTCCCTCCCTCGTCCTCTCCTCCTCTCATCCTCCTCCTCCTCTCGTCTCCTCTTGTCCTCTCCTCATCTCCTCCCTCTCCTTCTTGTCCTCTCATCCTCCTCCTCCTCCTCCTCCTCCTCTTGTCCTCTCCTCCTCCTTCCTCCCTCCTCCCTCCTTCCCCCCCTCTTTTCGTCCTCCATGAAAAGGCGATAACACAGTATGCCACTAGAACACTGGAGATTAGGCCTCCTTGTACCTCTGTAGACTTGTTAACATTAACTATGTAGGTATTTATGATTCATTTAATGTTATCTTCATTGGAAAATAAGGATATTTCTCGTGACTCCAAACTTCATTGAGTGGTGCTTATGGGCGCCATTGTGTAAAGTTGACCTTCTTCAATGAGTCAATGGCTATAGGACACGAGACTGCATCAAAATTTCCATCTGCTGTTGGAGCAGCTTACCCCCCTCCCCTCCCCCTCCCCTCCCCCGATTCTCACTGCATGGTGCGGTGAGATTTTTCAACACTTCCAGCGCGTTGTGCCGCGCTCGCCGCTAGCCTCTGCTGCGCCGGCAGAACTCAGTGGAGTGCGCGGCGTATTGAGAAGTCGCCTGCGGCGAATGATCATCAGCATAATTGAGTTTACTTCCAATCAGAGCTTTGAGCAGGCACTTTTTATCGAGGCGCGGCATGGAGGCGGGGCTCCGGGAATCGGGGGTTCGTTCGAGGGGAAGCCGGCGTGCCGTGGCTCGCCGCAGCATTAGTATGCGTCGGGTCCGCGTGCATTTAGCCGCAGTCAGCGGAAAAAATAAAGTCGGCGGTCGGCGGTTGGAGGTTGTTTTTCCTCTAATGGACATGTTTGTTGGCTCCGGCTCCAGCGGAGATATGATCTTTGATGGTGCGCCGCTTTAAATGAAGTGCAACAAAGCGGAGCGCTTGAATTTTTTAGCCGCTCTACTTTTTATGATTGCGTGAGGGGAAATGCTAAATTATGAATTCCTCCGGCACACAAAGCCCATGAAATATACATCGTTATGTTTGAATCTGCATCGATGCCGCCACGGCGACATGTAGATAATGAATAATGCAACGCGCGGAAAGACTTCACAGGAGCGCCATGTGGCGAGTCAGGAAATGACGGTTTCAACTCGTTAAACTTTCTTAATGGGCCGAAAGTACACCCGAAATCAAGAGCCTTATTTCCCTTCTTACACAAGTGGTATTTTATTAATCTTTCAAGACCTTTCAGGACTTTAACCACATTTCCATAACCAAACATTATACAGGAACTCGCCGTACAGTATGAAATTATAGCCTTAAATAGGAGAGAAGCTGGTTTTGGTTACAAAAGAATAAATATTGATATAAATGTTTCTTGTAATCAAACTAATAATAAATGAATATAACTTACATGTTGAGGGGCACCATTCCAGAAATAACCATTTTAAAATCCATGACCGTATAGACCACAAGGGTAAGGATTCTTACATTTTAGGGTTAACTCTTTAAGAGACTTAAGAACCTGAAACACGGGTAATAACCAGGAAGACGTTACATGATAGAAGAGTCATATGAGCAGTCATATGAGAGTCATATGAAGTCATATGAGTTATTAGAGAGTCATACAATGAGTCATATGAGGAGTCTCTCGTCCTCTCCTCCTCTCCTCTTCTCGTCCTCTCGTCCCCTCCTCCTCTCCTCCTCCTCTCGTCCTCCCCTCCTCCTCCCCTCTCCTCCTCTCCTCCTCCCCTCCTCCTCTCGTCCTCTCCTCCTCCTCTCCTCTCCTCCTCCCCTCCTCCTCTCGTCCTCCTCTCCTCCTCTCGTCCTCTCCTCCTCTCTTCCTCGTCCTCTCCCTTTCCTCTCGTCCTCTCCTCCTCCTCTGTCCTCTCCTCCTCTCATCCTCTCCCACATTTTTATTTATCAAAATGAATATAAAATCTGGTCAAGACATTGAGGAGGTTATAAATAATGATTTATATGGTAAATATTAATGTCGTTCTTCTTGTGGCTCAAAGGAAGGCCAGTTTTATAGCTTCTCTCAGCAGCATAACTGTTTTCAGCTGCGCTCACATAAAAAGGGTTTAAAGGGTTTTCTACCCCTCCGCTAGTCTTCTAAGGCGATAACACAATGTACCACTAGAACACTGGAGATGGGCCTCAACATACCTCTGTAGACTTCATTAACATTAACTATGTAGAGTATTTATGATTCATTTAATGTTATCTTCATTGGAAAAATAAGGATATTTCTACGTGACTCCAAACTTCTGACTGGTGGTGCTTGTCGGCCTTCGTGTGTAAAGTTGACACTTCTTCAATGAGTCGGCGGCTATAGGACACGAGGACTGCATCAAAGATTTCCATCTGCTGACGGAGCAGCTCCCACCCCCCTCCCCCCTCCCCCCTCCCCTCCCCCGATTCCCTCCACCACTTAATTGGCGAGGCTGAGATTGCACAACACTTCCAGCGCGTTGTGCCGCGCTCGCCGCTAGCCTCTGCTGCGCCGGCAGAACTCAGTGGAGTGCGCGGCGTGAAGTGTGTGCAGCGAATAGATCATCAGCATAAATTGAGTTTACTTCCCAATCAGAGCTTTAAAACGAGCACTTTTTTATCGAGGCGCATGGAGGCGGGGGGGCTCAGAATCGGGGGTTCGTTCGAGGGGAAGCCGGCGTGCCGTGGCTCGCCGCAGCATTAGTATGCGTCGGGTCCGCGTGCATTTAGCCGCAGTCAGCGGAAAAAATAAAGTCGGCGGTCGGCGGTTGGAGGTTGTTTTTCCTCTAATGGTGGACATGTTTTTATTTGGCTCCGGCTCAGCGGGGGGGGGGGGGGGGAATGTGATCTTTGATGGTGCCGCCGCTTTAAATGAAGTGCAACAGAAGAGCGGAGCGCTTGAATTTTTTAGCCGCTCTACTTTTTATGATTGCGTGAGGGGAAATGCTAAATTATGAATTCCTCCGGCACACAAAGCCCATGAAATATACATCGTTATGTTTGAATCTGCGTCGGTCGCCACGGCGACACGTATGAATAATGAATAATGCAACGCGCCGGGAAAGACTTCACAGGAGCGCCATGTGGCGAGGTCAGGGAAATGAAAGCGGTTTCAACTCGTTCGCTTTCTTAATGGGCCAGTACACCCCGAAATCAAAGAGCCTTATTTCCCTTCTTACCTGAAGTGGTATTTATTAATCTTTCCAAGACCTTTCCGGGACTTTAACCACATTTCCATAACCAAACATTATGTGAAACCTCGCCGTATACACGAGTATAAGAGTATAGCCTTAAATGAGAGAAACCGTTTTGGTTAAAAGAATAAATATTGATATAAATGTTTATTCTTGTAATCAAACTGTGTAAATGAATATAACACATGTTCGAGGGCTTTTCCATTCCCGGAAATAACCATTTTTAAAATCCATGACCGTATGAACCCTGAGGTAAAAGGATTGTTCTTACATTTGGGGTTAACTGTCTCTTTAAGAGACTTTAAGAGACACGGAAACACGAGGTAATAACCAGGAAGACGTTACATGATAGAAGGAGTCATATGAGCAGTCATATGAGGAGTCATATGAGGAGTCATATGAGGAGTTATTGAAGGAGTCATACAATGAGTCATATGAGGAGTCTCTCGTCCTCTCCTCCTCTCCTCTTCTCGTCCTCTCGTCCCCTCCTCCTCTCCTCCTCCTCTCGTCCTCTCCTCCTCTCCTCTTCTCGTCCTCTCCTCCTCTCCTCCTCCCCTCCTCCTCTCGTCCTCTCCTCCTCCTCCTCTCCTCCTCCTCCCCTCCTCCTCTCGTCCTCCTCTCCTCCTCTCGTCCTCTCCTCCTCTTCTCGTCCTCTCCTCCTCTTGTCCTCTCCTCCTCCTCCTCCTCCTCATCCTCTCCTCCTCCTCTCTCGTCCTCTCGTCCTCTCCTCATCTCCTCCTCTCCTCCTCCTCCTCTCCTCCTCCTCCTCTCGTCCTCTCCTCCTCTCCTCCTCTCCTCCTCCTCTCGTCCTCTTCTCTCGTCCTCCTCTCCTCCTCTCGTCCTCTCCTCCTCTTCTCGTCCTCTCCTCCTCTCATCCTCTCCTCCTCCTCTCGTCCTCTCGTCCTCTCCTCATCTCCTCCTCTCTCCTCCTCCTCCTCTCGTCCTCTCCTCCTCTCCTCCTCCTCCTCCTCTCGTCCTCTCCTCCTCCTCTCGTCCTCTCCTCCTCTCCTCTTCTTGTCCTCTCATCCTCTCCTCCTCCTCCTCCTCCTCTCGTCCTCTCCTCCTCCTCCTCCCCTCCTCCTCTCGTCCTCTCATCCTCCTCTCGTCCTCCTCTCCTCCTCTTCTCGTCCTCTCCTCCTCTCGTCCTCTCCTCCTCCTCTCGTCCTCTCCTCCTCTCGTCCTCTCCTCCTCCTCTCATCCTCTCCTCCTCCTCTCGTCCTCTTGTCCTCTCCTCATCTCCTCCTCTCCTCTTCTTGTCCTCTCATCCTCTCCTCCTCTCCTCCTCCCCTCCTCCTCTCGTCCTCTCCTCCTCCTCCTCTCCTCCTCCCCTCCTCCTCTCGTCCTCTCATCCTCCTCTCGTCCTCCTCTCCTCCTCTTCTCGTCCTCTCCTCTCGTCCTCTCGTCCTCTCCTCCTCCTCTCCTCCTCCTCCTCTCGTCCTCTCGTCCTCTCCTCATCTCCTCCTCTCCTCCTCCTCTCCTCCTCCTCCTCTCATCCTCTCCTCCTCTCCTCCTCTCCTCCTCTCCTCCTCCTCCCCTCCTCCTCTCGTCCTCTCCTCCTCTCCTCTTCTCGTCCTCCTCCACGTTTCCTCTCCAGAATAACGACTCTGTTGTTGTGAATCTTTGGATTATTAACGTCTTAACGTGTTTATGCCGTTCATAAAAGAACAATAAGAATCCCGACGCTCGGTCCGCCTCCATCCCAGAGATCTGAGGGCGCATTGTGAACGGCCTCCATGAGTGTGTGTGGGTGTGGGGGGGGGGGGGGACCCGGTTATCTGGTTATCATCAGCCGCTTTCGCGTGTGTGTGTGCCTGTGTGTGTGTAGATGAATAGATAGATGGATAGATGAATAGATAGATATATAGATAGATATATAGATATATAGATAGATAGATAGATATATGAATAGAGAGATGGATGGATGGATGGATGAAGGGTTTATCCTCTCCACATCATACTTCAGGCGCTCTCGTCTCTGAACCCTTTGAATAGAATGAAGTCGTCGAGCAGCTGCAGCTGAAGTGATGATCTGCCGCGCCGCGTGGAGGAAATCACTCGCCACACGGGATCATCGGCGCCGCGGCTCACGAGCTCCACGGAGGACGACTCCTGTGACCGGCAACTGAGGAGGCGATGAGGAGCTGCAGGTGGCCGTCGAGCCCCGACTAACACGATACCTCACACCACTCATCGAGGACTTGAAGAGACATCCAGATAGTTCCCATTGAAGCAGGAAAGTGGGATTCTTTGACTTAAAGCCCCAGGAACAGGATGGCTGTATTATTATTTACTGTTATGTATATTTCTATATAATCTAGTGTTGAGCAATGAGTCCATGCATACGGCACTATAGAGGGTACGCTGACCCTCATGGTCTCCGGCGTTACACCAACGTCTCTTTGTCCTGTTCCAGAACATTCTCACAACCTTTTCTCACCTATTATACAAAAGTCCTTTTCTTTCCCAGCAGACACGTTTGACGTGTCAGCGTTTTAACGGTAATGGCTCTATTCACGGGTCCCACGAGCCCTGACAGCCTGACACCGGATCAGCCCCGCCGTAGGGGCCATTGTAGGCACCTGAACGCCTCGTTGAGCGCGGACGCCTCGGCGTCGGGTCTGAGAGAGTCACGCGGCGCGCCGGGCGACAGCGTATAATCACCGATTGAAGCCGGGTGGCGTACGAAGGAGTGAAGCGAGGACCGGCGATGAAACGGATATGGGAAACGTATTTTAGACTCAGACACATAGAATTCCACCCAAAAAATTGGTTTGGCCTGAAACTGAAGCAGCTAAATGTGATGGTAGGTAAGTAGGTAGGTAGGTGGGTAGGTAGCTAGGTAGGTAGGTAGCTAGGTAAGTAGGTAGGTAGGTAGGTAGGTAGGCAGGCAGGCAGGCAGGCAGGCAGGTAGGCAGGCAGGCAGGTGCCAGGCAGGCAGGCAGGTGGATGGATGAATGGACAGATAGATATATATATACAGAAGAAAGGTAGGCAGGAGGGAGGAGGTGCAGTGGCAGGTAAGTAGGTAGGTAGGTAGGTAAGTGGATGGATGAATGGATAGATAGATAGATAGATAGAAAGGTAGGTAGGGAGGTAGGGAGGGAGGGAGGTAGGCAGGTAGAGATGTCTTGGCCTGAAACTGAAGCAGCTAAATGGGATGCAGCCCTCTTTTCTTCTTCTTTACTTCCTTTCGTCTTCTCTCCGCTGTGGATCTCAGGACCAGTGGCCAGTGGTGTGCTCCACACGCTGACCGCTGACCACAGATCAGTTTGCACTGCGCATTGAGGCCCACGGCCAGAAGGAGGCGGTGGTCGAGTGTCATTGGGATCCACACCATACGAGCCACCCTCTCACCTCACAGGGATTCACTTGATTCAGCGTTCATAGGAACGCATTGCTCAGAGAAGCTCTGAGGATCTTCTCTCAAACCTCCGTTAGCACCAGGAGCTCCGACGCGAGGTGCTAATCCTTCGTGACATCTGGGTCAGCGCTTCACATTAAGTTAGTCCAGCCCGCTCACGACCTTTGAGCAAGGCGCAAACACCAGTTATGCTTAAGAGGAAGGTGTTAAAGGTGCTGCTTTATATTCTTTATAGCGCCGTGTGGTTGAAAGAACAGAGAGCAGCAGCGGAGCGCCTGGAGGAGGAACACACGAGGCTGAAGGGGCGGAGCTGTGACTCCATGCAGAGCGCCCGGCTTCACCTTCCTCTCCCCTGCACCGCCGCCCTGCAGCCGGAGGTCAGCGGGCGGCAGGAGACGCACTGACCCGTGTACAGGGAACACACACACACACACACACACATGCAGCTGGACTCTCCTCACAGCACGCCACACATCAGAGAAGCGTGATGTAACTGGAGAGCTGGTGGATGTGTGGAGACTGTGACTGGTTTGGGGTGGGGGGGGGGGGGCTATGGATTACCAAAAGATTGATCGCCCACAGTACAACATACACACAGCAGGGGGCAAGGATGTCTCGTAATGCGAGCCCAGCGTATCCTCTGGGGACGACGAGCGATATCAGAATCAATCGGGGTCGAGCCGCTGAACCCTGAGGACGAGGAGACGGAGCTCAGGTTCATCAGCTAGAGTCTCGTGCAGAAACCCAACTTCAGTGTTTAAACGAGCGAATGAAACACACCGCAGGTCTTCCAGTGTGTTAGCTTAGCTAAGCTAACGGAGACTTTTTGTTCTTGATGAAATCACAGAGATGTCGTCTGTGTTGGTTTTCACTTCAAGTTGAACTTGTGAATTAATTTATATCAACGATCCAATGAGCCCCGAGAGGGTGCAGGGACGTTGATATAGCGCGCCGATTTACCCCCCACCACTGGACACGCCCGGCAGGCATGTCCATGCACAGCGGCCCACTAAGGAGAGAGAGAGAGAGAGACAGAGAGAGAGAAAGGGAGAGAGACAGAGAGACAGAGAGAGAGAGAGAGAGACAGAGCGAGATTTTTTTTGATTTTTGAAAAACACTTTATTTACATTTTTTTAACCATTACGTTTCTTTAAAAATGAAGTGTTTTAAAAAATCGGGTTGTTTAAAATAAAAGCAAACAAACAAAACAAAACACATTAAAAAAACAGACACATATTTTACCGAATAAAAAGTGGTGCAAACACCAGTTCCTCCTCCACCACAGAACAAACAATATCTTTAAAACACCAGCGTTGTTTAAAAGCATCCAGGTCTCCAATGTGTTTATAAAACCTGAACTCCAGCCAGAGTCTGGCTCTGATGTTACAGAGCCACACTGCCCCGGCCTCCTGCCCCTCTTTGTTTTCCAAAAACATGGTAAATAGTCTCTCGGAGGTCACAGAAGGGGCACTGGCTCAGGACACCGGGATTAATTACCGAAATAAAAGCGTTGGACGCGACATCACCATGTAAAATCCGCCACTGGAGGTCAGCGGTCCTTTTCTTCAGGGGAGGCTTGTATAGGACCCCCCACTGCGGGCCAGGGCCTCCATGCCCAAGTCTCTCTGACCACACAGTGGGCGGTCTGTTGCACAGTCCGGACCTGTTGATGCTCTTCACGAGGTTAAAATACAAAGTCTTCTTGTCTGCTTTGTTCAGTGTGCAGTTTTCTGGGTGGGTTGTCCTGAGCAGGGGGCCGGTGAGTCCCCCTAGCCCCGGGCTGAGGGAGATTTCTGGGAAGGGGTCTGCAGGGTCCGGCTCTGTCTTCTGCTGGCTGTAGTCGTTGAGGAGGCTCCTCTCCAACCCGGTCAGCCTCTGCCTCCACAGCTCCAGGAGCCTCCTCGCCACCCGGTCGGAATGCAGACCCAGCAGGGAGCCCAGGGCCGGGGGGTCGCTCAGCATCGGCCCCACTGCATCCACCAACTGCTGCAGGGAAAGGGTCTTTGTTCGCAGCAGCGCCCCCGTTAGTCCAGGGGTGACGCTGCTGCTAATGTCCAGTTTTGCCCCGTGAATTAATGGTTCTCTCAACAACCAGAACAGAGAGAGTCAGACTGTGGGCACCTTTCGTGCTTAAAAAGGGCCCACGACTTAAAAACACCCTGATAAAAAGGAGGCAGCCCACTTAGTTTTAAAAAGCTGGGGTCTATTAAAAACAGAGCAGTATCCAGCCCCAGGTTGTCAGCACGTCTGAGGATGCAGCTGGCCACGTCTCGCCACACTAAAAACCCAGGACTCGTTAAAAACTTCTGAACAAACTGTAATCTAAAAGTGGCTGTCCGGCTGGCCAGGTGGACAAGGCCCTGTCCCCCCTCCTCTCTGGTTAAAAACAGCACCCCCTGTGGCACCCAGTGTAGACCCTTCCAAAAAAAATCCACAATTTTCCTTTGTATATTGGCTAAGAAGCCCGAGGGAGGGTCTAAAACGGTCAACCTGTGCCACAGTTGGGATGCAATAAGATTGTTTAAAACCAGTACTCTACCTTTAAAAGACATCTGGGGGAGCAGCCACTTCCACTTGGACAGTTTCCCCTTTATCTATCTTCTCTGTGACGCCCTCCCAGTTCTTCTGGACCATGCTCGGCTTCCCCAGGTATATCCCTAAATATTTAAAACCGTCCTTTTTCCATATGAGCTTTTGTGGAAGAACCGGGAGGCCGCCACGCCACTCCCCCACAGCGAGGGCTTCGCTTTTCGTCCAGTTCACCCTCGCTGATGATGCTGTGCTAAAATCCTGTACAATTTGATTTAAAAGGTTCACATCACTTTGATTCTTAATAAAAAACAACAACGTCGTCGGCATACGCCGATAAAATCACTTTCTTATTAAAACCAGGTAAAAACAAACCATGCAGGCTAGAGCGTATTTTAATGAGGAGGGGCTCGAGGGAGAGTGCGTAGAGCATCCCGGACAGAGCACAGCCCTGCCGGACCCCTCTACTCACTCTAAAAGGAGCACACAGCCTGCCGTTTATCTTCAGCACACTCTCAACATTACTGTACAACACCTTGATCTTAGCTATGAAGCCTGCGCTGAACCCAAACTTCCCCAGAACTTTCCAGAGGAAGCCGTGTTCAACGCGGTCAAAAGCCTTTTTCTGATCTAGAGAAATCAGACCAGTGTCCATACCCAACGAGCTGGAGACCTCCAAAACATCCCGAATGAGGTGGACGTTGTCCACCATGGACCTGCCGGGCACACAGTAGGTCTGGTCCCGATGGAGGACCTGCTCCATAGCTCCCTCAGCCTGGAGGCGAGGACCCTGGACAGAAGCTTGTAATCCACACACAGCAGAGACACAGGGCCAGTTACCATGTCCTGGGTTTCCTTTAGGCAGCAGGGTAAGCACTGCCTCCGCAGGACATCGGCATGGAACCAGAGGCCAGACTCGTTGAAGACTTCTAGGATGTCCCTCCGACGACATCCCAGTATTTTTGTAAAATTCAGCGGGAGGCCGTCGATCTGGGCGCGCCTCCTGCATTCCTGCAGGGCAGCTTTCAGCTCTTGGGGGGTTATGGGTCTGTCGAGCTCCTCATTAGTCTCCTCGGAGACCTGAGGCAGCTCCCCACAGAGCCCCTCCGTCGACTCTCCCTCCTCCCTATACTCACTGGCATACAGGGAGGAGTAAAACCCCACCGCTCGCTTCCGAATCTGGCTTGGCTCCACAACCGGCTGCCCTGCGTCCGTCAGCAGTGAGTGGATCACTCGGCCCTGCCCACTCCTCTTCTCCAGGCCACTCCTCTTCTCCAGGCCACTCCTCTTCTCCAATATGCGCTCCTAGGTAAAAAGTTCCTAATAAAAACATGACATAAAACCAAAGAGTGATCAGTAAAACCAGCCGGAACAATGCTGCACATTTTAAAAATATTAAAATGGTGCTTAAAAACATAAATACGGTCTAACCTGGCTGAGGAGATCCTTCCCTCCCTAACGTGGGACCATGTGTACTGTCGGCAGTCCGGATGCATCCTTCTCCACACGTCCACCAGGCCATGAGAATGGACCAGCCTCCTCAGCACCTGCTGTGAAGCTGGATGTGGCTCTGTGTGGTTTCTGTCTTTAAAATCATCCTCTGTGCAGTTAAAATCCCACCCCCAAGAATAGAAAATCCTCCGAGGCACAGTCATTTAAAACATCATTAACTTTAGATAAAAACAGCTTCCTCTCTGCCCCGGTTGTTGGAGCATACACATTAATCAAAACAAGATTAAAAAGGTCGAACCGTGCTTTCACTAATAACAGCCTCCCCTCCACGATGTGTTTGACCTCCAGTGACCGCGGGCTGAAGGCCCTGGAGAAGAGGAAGCCCACTCCTCCGCTGAGGTTGGTGTTGTGGCTCAGGAGGACTTCCCCCCCCCCACTCCCTCCTCCAGTCCGCCTCGTTGGTGCTGTCGCTGTGCGTCTCTTGTAAGAAGAGAACATCGTTGGCTTTCATCTTGTTAAATTCATAAATAGATGTTCTCTTCTTACTGTCCCTCGCTCCATTTACGTTTAAAACTCCGACTCTGAATGTGTTCATTAAAAGAAAAGAGTTTAAAAAACAAATAAAACTTTAAAACAACAAATCAATTAAAACACACATTGGAGCTCTCCACCTCCCCCTGCTGGATGCACTCTTTCACTTTAGGTAAAAACTTTTTAATCCTAAAAACCTCTTGCTTGTCTAACCTTTTTTTTTTCATGTGATAACGGCAGGACTGTACAAAGGCCACGAGGTCAGGGAAGTGATCCCTGACCTCCACTTTCTTTTTGTTCTTTGTTTTATGTAAAAACAGACTTATTTCATCGGCTGTATATAGCTTTTGTTCTTGACTATTAGTTAAAAACAGAGGAGAGTCGCTGTCCTTTGACCCCTCCTCATCACTGCTGTCCTCCACCGGCCCCACCCCCTGACTCCTCCTCCTCACCGCCACCCTGCTGGCTTTAGCTTCGCCGCCGGCGCTCTGGCCACTCTTTTTCCTTTTCGGGGCCTCTTTCTGCCCCCCTGCTTCTTCCTCGTCCATCTCTACCTGCTCAGCCCCCTCCTCCACTGCACCCTCCTCCTCCGCCTTTTCGACTCCACCCACCTGTCCTACCCCCTCTATGGGCTTCTCACCACCATCGTCCTTGTCTTTTTTCCCCTTTTTCTCCTCTTTCTCCCTTTCCTCATCATTTTCCACCCCACTCCCCACCTCCACCTCTAAGCCCGTGCCACCATCGTAATACCATCACCAATATTATTTTTAGTTTTGTAAATCTTTTTTTCTTTTTTCCCCCCTTCTTCTCCTTCCTCCTCCCCACCTCACCCACAGCTTCCACCCCACTGCTCTTGGAAGTTTCACCCATGTCCCCTCCATCTTTTTGGTCTGCTTTTCCTTTTTCCTCTTTCCTCCCATCCCTTCCGACTCCACCCACAGCCTGCCTTTCACTGCCCTGTCCAGCCTCCCCACCCTCACCACCATCACCCCCATCACCCCCCTCACTCACGCTTTCATTCATACCCACCACATGTGTGTCGGGTACAGCAGCAGTGACGCCGCTCGCTGCGCTCTCCGTTGGAATCGGAGCCGCTGCCGCGCCGGCCGCCGCAGGTGTGGCGCAGCGCGATGCGCCGGACGGACCCGCGCCGCCTGGACCAGCTGACGCCGGATCGTGGCGCTTCGAGCAGACCCTCGCGGTGTGCCCCTCCTCCCCGCAATGAAAGCACTTCATCGCCGATGATGACGCGTAGATATTATAGTTAACATCATCTACTCTGACGCTGAAGCGCAGGTTTAACTCCGCGCTCCGGTCGTTGAGTATCATATAAACCGATCTACGGTAACTCATGATGTGCTTCATCTCGCTCTCCTTGAACCCCGATGAGATCACTCTGATCGGGGAGACCAGTTTCCCGTGCCGGGAGAGCTCTCTGCTGAGGAACTCATCGGAGATGAGCGGAGGGACGTTCGACACGAGGACTCTGGTGGACGGCTGATCCAGCGGAAACACCTGCACAAACAAATCTCCCACGAGAGACCCTCCTCCACCACTCGGCTCACCTTCCCCACCTGATCCAGGAAGATCACGACCGAGCCGTTCATCTTGCCGGCGGACTTCACGCTGCTGAACCCGACTTTCTTCCCGACTGCCCGAGCCAATTCCTCCACGCTGCACGAGGAGTCACCGGAGATCTTCATCCCGTGTCTCCTCGTAAGCAGCGGGGGGGGAACCGGGGCAAACATTTCCTCCACGCACCGAGCCCGGTGAGGCACCGGCAGCGGGAAGACACCCAGAGAAAAGAACCTAAATACCCACCAAACTAATTAAACTACTGTGAAACCAACTAATACACCACATAAACTAAATACACACAACTATGAAAGAACAGAAAAGAGAGAAACACACAGACAACGCTCCGCAGCTCTCAAACACACACCCTGTCGCTCTGACGCTCAGCGTGGAGAGAGAGAGAGAGAGAGAGAGACAGAGAGAGAGAGAGAAAGGGAGAGAGATTGAGAGAAGGACCCCCTGAGACGAGCTTTAACCCCATGATGTTCTCCTCCCATAATGGAGACGGAGCCACTGACATCAGTCCATCTCCAACTCTTTGTCTCGAGGAAAGTTGCAGACATTTTATTCTGGAGTCCATAGAAAACAACCGCGATGCTTCAGAAGCTGAAGGAGCTCTCAGGGCCTCGCGCTTCTTCTTCTGTTGGCTCTTTAAAGCTGAGAGTGTGAACTCGGCGAGGGAACGGAGGGCGTCCATTTGATGCATTTAAGGTTCAGTGCTCCCGAACCCCCCCCCCCCCCACACACACACACACACACACACACACACACTCACACCCTCCCCCTCCGCTCACCTCCTCGTCCGTGGCGTTTGCTGCTGTCAATAAATCTGAGGCTTCTTGCTGCGGGGGGAAACACATTGTACCTCATCCACTCCCTCCCCTCGTTAGTGAGAGTGTGTGTGTGTGCGTGTGTGTGTGTGTGTGTGTGTGTCCCTCAGAGAACAGGCATTTGATGCCACACGTCCATCAGCCGAGACACAAATATCAATTTTTTGTGGCTGCGTACGTCAAGATTATGGTGAAGAGATGACAGCGGAGGACTCATGGCTCCCCAGATAAAGAAGAGAGGGGAGGGGGCGTGTGTGTGTGTGTGTGTGTGTGTGTGTGTGTGTGTGTGTGTGTGTGTGTGTGCACTCCCCCGTCAGCAGGACACAACGAGAGGGGCACAGTGAGATGGTAGACATGGGCAGCGGTGTGAGAATGTGAGGCAGCGATGAAGAGGGGAGGAAGAGGGGAGGAAGAGGGGAGGAAGGGGGGAGGAAGAGGGGAGGAATTGGGGAGGAAGAGCGTATGAAGAGTGGCGGAAGACGGTATGAAAGGGGGATGAAGAGGGGATGAAGGATGAAGAGGGGAAGAAGAGGGAAGGGCCTTTTACCTTTTCAAAATATAAGTCTGATCTATCTATTAAAGCCTCTATAAACTATTCATACAATATCATCAGGGATACGTCAAAACCAAGAAGAGAAATACAAAACCAAGAAGAAGAAGAAGAAGAAGAGAGAGAACCGTTCCTCCTCGTCAGCACGCGGCCGATCTGGTTTCTGTTGGAGATGATGAAGCTCTGAAGACGAGGAGGAGGTGATCATCAACCTGTTCATCTCCCATCCATCACACACACACACACACACACACACGTCTCTCCGGAGTGTTTTCATTGGACGAGCATCGTTACTGCGGCGTTGCCATCGAGCGCCGGCGGGTCGATGCTCGCTGCTCGTTAGCGGCGTGGATCACAGCCGCTGCTATCGGCTTTCTGCTGCTCGCATGCGGGCGGAGGACTCCTCCTCCTCCTCCTCCTTCTTCTTCTTCTTCTTCTTCTTCTCCTTCTTCTTCTTCTTCTTCTTCTTATCCTCCTTCTTCTCCTTCTTCTTCTTCTTCTCCTCCTTCTTCTTCTTCTTCTTCTTCTCCTTCTTCTTCTTCTTCTTCTTCTTCTCCTCCTCCTCCTCCTTCTTCTTCTTCTCCTTCTTCTTCTTCTTCTTCTTCTTCTTCTTCTTCTCCTTCTTCTCCTTCTTCTTCTTCTCCTCCTTCTTCTTCTTCTTCTTCTTCTTCTTCTTCTTCTCCTCCTCCTCCTTCTCCTTCTTCTCCTTCTTCTTCTTCTTCTTCTTCTCCTCCTCCTCCTTCTCCTCCTTCTTCTTCTTCTTCTCCTTCTCCTCCTTCTCCTTCTTCTTCTTCTTCTTCTTCTTCTTCTCCTTCTCCTTCTTCTTCTTCTCCTTCTCCTCCTTCTCCTTCTTCTTCTTCTTCTGCGTGGGGATAATGAGTCAATTTAAGCGGGATTGCTAATTATGGAGTTAATGGCGTGGAAAGAAACCAGGGGATGAGAAACGGAGCAGCGGCCGGCCCCGGTGAGACGTGCACGTGGGCGTGCACGTGGGCGTGCACGTGGGCGTGCACGTGGGCGTGCACGTGGGCGTGCACGTGGGCGTGCACGTCAGGCGCACATGCATGCAGCGTTTATTAGATCCAGCGCCACTGCGAGGTAAGAAGTCATTATGTCATCACTGACGCCTCGCAGGCCCTCGAGAGCCGAGACACCGGTACAGAAGCTCATCAGCGTCTCCACACACACACACACACACACACACACACACACACACACACACACACATACACACACCCACACACTAGATTTCATATCCTGCGCCAAATATGGCGTCGAGGGATCGCAGGACTCCAAATGGAAAGAATGAAATGTGTTCCTTCCTGAGCGCTCCTCTGGGGGCGGGGCTCATTACCGCTTTAATAGTTACGATTGTTTTACGATTAAATTCTTTTACAAGATTAATTTAGCCTCCAGGATGTCAGGAAATCATGTTTAAAAAAAAATCCCGGAGCCCAAAGTGACGTCTTCAAATCTCTTCTCCTCCACGCTCATCAACACCTGAGCCAACCAGGCGACCAACCCCCCCACACACACACACACACACACACACACACACACACACACACACACACACACACACACACACACACACACACACACACACACACACACACACACACACACACACACACACACACACACACACACACACACACACACACACACACACACACACACACACACACACCAGATGGCCGAGTGACGGATCCGAGTGTCACATCCGGCGGCCATCTTGGCGCCTGGGGGCGTGTCCGTGGCCGTGTCGGCCTCCGGAGCGCGGCGGCTGCAGATGCTGTTCATTTGCAGGTTAATGTGTTTTGAGGCGTCGGCCAATTAGAGCTCGACAGATGAGGAGCGCCGACGGGTTATTTACTTTACAGGGGAAAGTGAGAGCGATGTCACGGTCACAGGCTGGGACACACAATGATATACATATATATATATATACACTACCATTCAAAAGTTTGGGATCACCCAGACAATTTCGTGTTTTCCATGAAAACTCACACTTTTATTTATCAAATGAGTTGCAAAATGTATAGAAAATATAGTCAAGACATTGACAAGGTTAGAAATAATGATTTGTATTTGAAGTATTAATTTTATTCTTCAAACTTTGCTTTCGTCAAAGAATGCTCCTTTTGCAGCAATTACAGCATTGCAGACCTTTGGCATTCTAGCTGTTAATCTGTTGAGGTAATCTGTTGAAATGTCACCCCACGCTTCCTGAAGCACCTCCACAAGTTGGATTGGCTTGATGGGCACTTCTTGCGGACCATACGGTCAAGCTGCTCCACAACAGCTCAATGGGGTTGAGATCTGGTGACTGTGCTGGCCACTCCATTACAGACAGCAGACCAGCTGCCTGCTTCTTCCCTCAATAGTTCTTGCACAATGTGGAGGTGTGCTTTGGGTCATTGTCCTGTTGGAGGAGGACATTGGCTCCAATCAAGCGCTGCCCACAGGGTATGGCATGGCGTTGCAAAATGGAGTGATAGCCTTCCTTATTTAAAATCCCTTTTACCTGGTACAAATCTCCCACTTCACCAGCACCAAAGCAGCCCCAGACCATCACATGACCTCCACCATGCTTGACAGATGGTGTCAGGCTCTCTTCCAGCATCTTTTCACCTGTTCTGCGTCTCACAAATGTTCTTCTGTGTGATCCAAACACCTCAAACTTGGATTCATCTGTCCAGAACACCTTTTTCCAATCTTCCTCTGTCCAATGCCTGTGTTCTTTTGCCCATACCAATCTTTTCTTTTGATTGGCCAGTCTCAGATATGGCTTTTTCTTTGCCACTCTGCCTAGAAGGCCAGCATCCCGAGTCGCCTCTTCACTGTCGACGTTGACACTGGCGTTTTGCGGGTACCATTTAAAGAAGCTGCCAGTTGAGGACCTGTGAGGCGTCTATTTCTCAAACTAGAGACTCTAATGTACTTGTCTTCTTGCTGAGTTGTGCACCGGGGCCTCCCACTTCTCTTTCTGCTCTGGTTAGAGCCCGTTTGTGCTGTTCTCTGAAGGGAGTAGTACACACCGCTGGAGGACATTTTCAGTTTCTTTGCAATTTCTCGCATGGAATAGCCTTCATTTCTAAGAACAAGAATAGACTGGCCAGTTTCACATGAAACTTCTTTTTTTCTGGCCATTTTGAGAGTTATCAAACCCACAAATGTGATGCTCCAGATAATCAACTAGCTCAAAGGAAGGCCAGTTGTATAGCTTATATCTCCAGCATAACTGTTTTCAGCTGTGCTAACATAATTGCACGGGTTTTCTAATCAGACATTAGTCTTCTAAGGCGATTAGCAAACACAATGTACCATTAGAACACTGGAGTGATAGTTGATGGAAATGGGCCTCTATACACCTATATGGAGATATTTCATTAGAAACCAGACGTTTCCACCTAGAATAGTCATTTACCACATTAACAATGTATAGAGTGTATTTCTGATTGATTTAATGTTATCTTCATTGAAAAAAACAATGCTTTTCTTTGAAAAATAAGGACATTTCTAAGTGATCCCAAACTTTTGAACGGTAGTGTATGTGTGTGTGTGTGTGTGTGTGTGTGTGTGTTTCTCTGGGTATGCAATAAATACAAATATAAATATGCTTTATGAAATAACCACATGATTTTGTATTATCTTGCATGTCTTCCATTGGCCAACGCGATGTCGCCTTGTTGAAGCCCCGCCTTCGACATTCCTGCCGTCGCCATCTTGGTTTTCGGCTGTCGGCCATCTTGTTTGTTTTTTCTTAGCTATTTTTAAACCAGAAGAGGGAGGAGCTACATGCGACTGATCAGGTGACCACCGGAGTTAAAACGTGGATCCACGAACCGAACAAGCAGACAGTCAAAGGGTTAAAGTCGCCGACGGCTCCGTGGTCGCCTCGCCACCTGTCAATCACGTAGTTTAGTCATGAGGCGTGTTGACGCCTTACAGGTCATCTCCAAATAATATGTATAAATGTCACTTTGGATAAAAGCCTCAGCTAACGACACACTGCAGGACGTTGGTGTGAATATAGAGCAACCTCCTGTATGGTGGTAATGCTGCAACAGCAATGCATTCTGGGAGATGTAACGCCACAGAGCCAGGAGTTCAAAGTGAATTACATAACAGAATGAGGGGTTATTCTCATGGCTGTCTCCACGGCAACGGGATAATGACACTCTCGATCCATCACGCCACCGATGCCCGCGGTGCCACCGCTCGGCTCGCCAGCTTCCAATTTGCCTCCCGTGAATTGTCTTTTTTTTCTTTTCTCTTTCTTTTTTCCTTCTCTGAAGAAACGTTTTGTAACGGATTAGAGATTAATATTAATATTAATAATAATATTAATATTATTATTAATAGTATTATTAATATTCTCGCAGACAATTAGAGGTCACAAAAAAAGAACATTGTGTCCATAAAACTACCCACGAGTCAGAGAGTGATACAGAGCGTGGAGGAAGAGGATGGGGGAGGAAGAGGAGCGTGGAGGAAGAGGATAGAGGAGGAAGAGGAGCGTGGAGGAAGAGGATGGAGGAGGAAGAGGAGCGTGGAGGTAGAGGAGCATGGGGTAGGAAGAGGAGCGTGGAGGAAGAGGATGGAGGAGGAAGAGGATCGTGGAGGAAGAGGATGGAGGAGGAAGAGGAGCGTGGAGGAAGAGGAGCATGGGGTAGGAAGAGGAGCGTGGAGGAAGAGGATGGAGGAGGAAGAGGAGCGTGGAGGAAGAGGAGCATGGGGTAGGAAGAGGAGCGTGGAGGAAGAGGTCTGTTCAGGTCACCAGGTCTGTTCAGGTCACCAGGTCACCAGGTCACCAGGTCCGTTCAGGTCACCAGGTCACCAGGTCTGTTCAGGTCACCAGGTCACCAGGTCCGTTCAGGTCACCAGGTCACCAGGTCCGTTCAGGTCACCGGGTCACCAGGTCACCAGGTCCGTTCAGGTCACCGGGTCACCAGGTCCGTTGAGGTCACCAGGTCACCAGGTCACCAGGTCTGTTCAGGTCACCAGGTCCGTTCAGGTCACTGGGTCACCAGGTCACCAGGTCTGTTCAGGTCACCAGGTCCGTTCAGGTCACTGGGTCACCAGGTCACCAGGTCCGTTCAGGTCACCGGGTCACCAGGTCACCAGGTCCGTTCAGGTCACCGGGTCACCAGGTCTGTTCAGGTCACCAGGTCCGTTCAGGTCACCGGGTCACCAGGTCACCAGGTCCGTTCAGGTCAACGGGTCACCAGGTCACCAGGTCTGTTCAGGTCACCAGGTCACCAGGTCCGTTTAGGGCTCCGATCGGTTCTGATGGTGCTCAGAGCCAATAGGTGGAGAACTGTTCCACGAGGACACAAAGATCAAAGGCATGACGTCTGCAGAACATCAACTTCATTCATCTGAGGAACGTTTGGAAAACTGTAAAGCAAAACACCAACATTTATTTTGAGCTTCTTCCAGAAGAATAATGGTTCTTTAATGGTTCTTTTAAAAGGGTTTGCGGTTCTGCGAAAAACCATCACCTACTGGAGAACCCTTCATTCCTTTGAGACACCTTTAGAGGTTCTTTTATTACTCGTTGTCATTTCTTCACGCCGAGCCGCCCGTGTGAACGGTGCGATTATAAATAAAGTTTACCGTTCTCATCATCTGAGGAACGCAGATAAACACCTCGGGTAAAGAAGACTCTCTCTCCTCGTGCCGCGGCCCGGGGGTTTGGATCGTTATCTGAGCTGCAAAGAACGTGACAAACGGCAGATTGACGTGCAAATGAGAGAAAATCCAAAGTTGATAAAGTCGTACGACTTCCAACACAAACCAAAATATACGACCCTCGTCCAAAACCAGAAAGAAGTCTGAACACATTGCCACCTGTTCCACTGTGAGCCAATCTAGCAACACCTGAACCTCTTGCTGCTCCTGATTAAATTGGCCTATGTCGCCCCCTAGTGGTGGGAGGTCCGACAAAAAAACAAAATGGCTCCTACAATGTCCGTGACAGATGTCTACAGCGTGGCCAGCGTCACCGTTTGCCTCCACAGACCCAAGAGACTCCACTGCTCGTTTTCGGTGGTAAATGATTTATAACCAATACCTATCCTGATCGGATGACGCTCCAAAGACGATCAAACAACGTGAGCAACGGGCCGTCTGATGATGTCCAATCACAGCGCAGCTTTGGATTCCTCCACTTTCATGGCGCGTCAGACCGACACGCCGGTGTGTTTCTTTCCTTCCGAAACCAAAAGTACGAGAGCAAAAACGTGTAAGGAACGAATCAAGCTAACGGAAGCTAAGTCGAAGATGACGGAAGCTAACGGAAGCTGCAAATCGTTAGCCTGTATAGATCACACGCGGTGGTCACCTGTTAGAAGGTCCACTGGCTGTTAAACTTATGTGTTCCTTTGGTTGTTTCTAGACATGGATGTCACACTCCAACGCTTCCTCTTGACTTCCTCTTGACTTCCTCTCCGTGAATCCTCCGCTGTGAGGACGCTGACTTCACGCCCGCGACACATTGCAATAACAGCCTCTTTTTTTGTGGGCTGCAAATATTAAAAGCCGGCCGGAGCCGGCGCTCGAGGAGCCGGCTGCGGCAGCGGCTCGCGGCCCCCCGTGGCTCGCGGCCCCCCGTGGCTCGTGGCCCCCCGTGGCTCGTGGCCCCCCGTGGCTCGTGGGCGCCCGTCCTGAAGCCTCAAGGTCGTTGGATCCCACCGGTCCAATGCCAACGTGTCCTTGAGCCAGACGCTGACTCCTATAGCAAGAGGAAGGGAAGGGGCCAGGAAACAGAAAATAGTTCATTATTACCAAACAAACCTTCAACTTTCGAGAGATGGTTCTATCTCCAATGTACCGTTAGCTGCTCACAGCTAACCACACTGTCGCTAACTGCTGGATTATTATCTCATACACAAGATCTCAGAGAGCGGCAGGCAGAGCCTCCAATGTGATATCCAGGAAGTAAAAATGATTCAGCAGTGAAAACAGATTCGAAGGATAAAGGTCAAAGGTCAGCGAAGGGTCAGCTGCGTCTGTTGGTGTCAACACAACCGTCACATACACAATTTACAACTACAACGGTTTAATCTTATAGCAAGCAGCAGGTATGCAAAAAAAGTGTCTGTGTGTCTCTGTGTGTGTGTGTGTGTGTGTGTGTCTTCATCTCTTGATTCTCTTTGTCCTTTTAAGAACCGTTGGAAAAATTCTTTCCTGGTTTTCACTCGGTGGGCCAAGACCACCCCAAAAAAACAAACAACAACAAACTTGCCCCATAACTTTCTTTCCTTCTTTCCCCATTCTAGAAAAGTCCCCTTAAAACCACCAAAAAATTTTTTTCTTCCTTCCTTTAACCCCAAAAATTTTATTTTTAATTTTTTTTATTTTTGTTTTTCCTTACCCTTTTTAATTTTAAATTTTTTTTTAAAAAAGATAAAGACATAAAAAATTTTTAAAATATTTTATACCCCAACCCAAATAATTTTATTTTTCCTTTTATTGTTTTAAATAAATTTTTAGCTTTATAGAAATTTACCCGTTTTTCCTCCCATTCCCAAAACTATTGCCCCCATTTGATTTAATTTTATTAAAAAAGTTTTTCAATGGTTTTTAATCTTAAACAATAAATTTTTTGAAAAAAGATAATAAATAAATTCTTTTTTTTTTAAAATTAAAGTTTTTCTTACCAAGTTTTTTATTCCAAAGTTTAAAAAATTTTTGACCTAAAATTCTGGGTTAAAGGGAAAAGAAAAAAGGTTTTTTTTTGAATTCAAAATTAAGACCTTTTTTTTTAAAAACCTTTCTCGACCTTTTTCTCCCGCAAAATTTTAAAAAACCACCAAAATTATTTTTTTAGGGCCTTAAAACTAGGCACCACCGCCTTTTTTCCCACCTTAAAGAAAAAAACCCCCCAAAACCGGGGGAATTGGGGAAATTGTTTCTGATTTTTTATATTGGGGGTTTTTTTTTTTTTTGTACAAATTTTTGGTTTCCCTTGCTTTGCATTTTTAATATATTATAAAATATTTTTTATTTAAAACATGGGGGGAAAAAATTTGCCTTGTTATAATTTCAATGGGTTTGTAATAAAGATAAAATTTTTAAAACTATATATTTTAAAAGGTCCCCCCCCAAAAAAATACTATAATTTTAAAAATTTTTTGGCCCTTTAAAACCCATCCAAAAAACCTTTACACGACAACCCCAAAACCCCTACCCAACACCCACACCTCCCTTTTAAAAATCCACAACAACCCGGAAAATACCCCTTTTTACCAGAACCATTCACCCGGCCCATTTTTCGCCAAAATACTGAATTTCCGGTGGACCCCTAAGGCCATCCACCCCTGGGGCTTATTCCCCCGGGGGGAGCAGTGCTGGTTTTTTCAGGTTAAATTTTTTCCCCCAATTGGTCCCCCCCAGGTTAGGGGTTATTTCCCCTTCAAAAAACTGGTCCGGCGCACCTGTTCTAAATTTCCCCCCACCCTTCCAAAAATTTTGGTCACCCGACAACGTGTTTTCCCCGGAAAACCAACACTTTTATTTTTCAAATGAGGGAAAAAATAAAAAATCCAAAACTTTTTCGGGTTGGTTAGTTTTGGGAAGAAACCCCAAAATTTTCTTTAAAAGAAAGCCTTTTGCCAGCAAAACACAAACCCTTTTTCCACTTTAAATTTTTTGGGGGTTTAAACTGTTGGTGTAACCCCCCGCTTCCAACATCCCCAAGTTGGAAAATTTTGGTTGTGGGTTTGGTGGTGTGTGTTGGGGTTGGTTGGTGTGTGGTTTTGGTGTGTGTTTTCCCTTGTTTTTCCTTGGGGGTGTGCTTTTCATTTCCTGTTGGGGGAAAATTTGGTAAACCCGGCCCCCAAAGGGGAACCCTTGGGAAAAGGGTAAGCCCCCTTTTTAAAAACCTTTCCCTGGACAAAACCCCACACCACACCAAACACCCCAGACCATACAGACCCCACCACACAGACACATCCCCAGCACTTTTTAAAACCCCCCACAAAGCCATCCCCAAAAACCCAAACTTAATTATCGCCAAACACCCCAACCCCCCAACCGGCTTTTCCCAACCAATCCACCACCAGATAAAACCTTTTTTCCCCCCCTAGAACCACACCCATCGCCCCCTTACCGACACCCTTTGGACCCTTTTAAAAACCCAGGGGGAAAATTAGGGGATTTCCCCAAAAAGAATTAAAATTTTTGCTTCTTGCCTAGTTTACCCTTCCCACTTTCTTTTCCAGACCTTTCCCAAAATACACACCCTTTGGGAAATTTTGCCTTTTAATTTCCCATAATACCCATTTTTTTAAAAACAAAATAACCCTTTTTCAGAAACCCCCAGAACACGAACCCACAAATTACCCAGAAACAAACTAGCTCAAAAGGGGGTTTTTAAGGGGCCTCCTGCAAAACAGGGTTTTGTTTCAAAACCCGGGCTTCCCCATTAGTTTTAAGGGTTCCCCAAAAATCCTTAGAACACTGGGGGAAAGTTGTAAATGGGGTTTTAACCCCCCATGGGGATTTTTTAAAACCAAGGGGGGTTTCCCCCAAAAATAATTTCCCTTAAAATTTTAAAAATGTATTTCTATTTTTAAATTTATCCATTGAAAAACAATCCAAAAAAAACATTTTTAAGGGCCCAAACTTTTTAAAATTTTTTTTTTTCCGGACAAAAATACAATATAAATACAAAATAAAACCCCAGAAACCATTCTTATTCCAAAAGGCCCTTTTAAAGGGGCACCCCACCCTTCCCACGGCACAAAACCAAAAAACATCCCCACATACCCCCATTTAAACTATCCCCAACCAACAACAAAAGCATTAAACCCACCCCCTCCCAAAATTCAACACAGACAACGGGGCACAGGCACCAACAAATGAAAAGCACGGGAAAAAGCCCACACCAAAACACGCAACCAAAAAAGCAACCCAAACGAACACAATCACAAGAAAGCCCCAACCCGGGGCAAAGGAAAAAAACAGAAATTTTTCAGGCCCCACCAACGGGAAAACACCGACCACACAACCCCCGGTTGATACCCCCCAGGTTTCCAAATTTCCAAAAAAACTTTTTTTTTTCTTTTTTTTTCCCCTTAAAAAAGGAACAAAACACCTAAATTTTATTAATTTAAAATTCCGAAAATTGAAGGGGACAAAAAAGAACAAAAACACACACACACACACACACACACACACATACACACATACACACACACACACATACACACATACACACACACACATACACAGACACACACATACACACAGACACACATACACACACACATACACACAGACACATACACACACACATACACATACACACATACACACACACACACACACACACACACACAGACACACAGACACACACACACACACACACAGACACACACACACACACACACAGACACACAGACACACACAGACACACACACAGACACACACACACAGACACACACACATACACACAGACACACACACACACAGACACACACACACACAGACACACACAGACACACACACACACACACAGACACACACACATACAGACACACACACACACAGACACACACACACACCCCGGACATAGTATACCCGTGAGGTCCCTTTATTAACCAAAATAACTTCAATCTTTTACCTTAAAGGAACACACACGCGTAAACTGGCTTTACTGTGAATTGGTAAAAATCGAATTGAACCTTGTGACAACCGAAGCAAACACACACACACACACACGCACACACACACACGCACACGCACACACACACACACACATGCACACACACGCACACGCACACACACACGCACACGCACACGCACACTTGCTCATTAGAGGAGCTCAAAGTCTCGAGCTGCCCGGCCCCCAAAAAATAATGTGGACCGTTTATAAAACGGGAGACAGGATCGACGCTATCAAAGGGAAACTGACTCTGAAGGTGTGTGTGTGGGGGGGGGGGGGGGTAGTGCTTTGTTCACACCTTTGGATTTAAAAGCTGCTTTAAAATCTGTAAGAATTTTTAAAAAACGAAGAAGGCACGCCGCTTCCATCATCTCCGCACAAGAGTCGATCCGAAGGAAGCGAGCCGGCTCGACGTCTCCAGACCGCCGGCTCTTTAACACGAGTTTCAGTGTCTCTCTTTTACCTTTGTGTCATTGTGTCGTTGTGTCTTTGTGTCTTTGTGTCTTTGTGTCTTTGTCTGGTGGCGTTTGCCGATCTCTTTCCCATCCTGAGCGTATTCGTGTAGCGGCGCTGAGTGACGGCTCCACCACGGTGCAGCGGGGACGGGATGGAAGCCCCCCCCCCCCCCCCCCGAGGAAGTGTTCACACGACAACAGCCGCTCTCTGATGACATCATCGGATCTGAACAGAACCAAAGTGCCACCGAGTAATCTCACCAGAGCGACTTCTCCTCCTCCGAGGAGCCGCCTGATCTTCGTGGGATTCTAAGTGAAATCAACGGTGACGTGATTTACTCCCGAAGAATTCACATACACACTCACACACACACACACACACACACACACAATCATATACAGACATACATACTCACACACACACACACATATTAACACTCATATACAGACACACACACTCACACACACTCACAAACACACACACACTCATATACAGACACACACACTCACACACACACACCCACACACACGCACACAAATACAGACACACACATACAGACACAGACAGTCACACACACAGGTACTGGACATGCAGGCCGTTGGAGATTAGGAACATTCATCACGTCCAGTGAACATGAAACTATATTTAATGTGATTAACTAGTCTTCTCTTCTTCTCTTCTTCTCTTCTTCTCTTCTTTAATCTCATCACCAGCGGCTCTCTGTTTCATCTCCTTCGCTACACGAGAGAGAAAAGGTTTAAATGTAATCATCTACAATAAAACACCCGCTGCAGCCGACCACAGAGGAATGATGATGATTTGTTGGTTGAGGCAAAGCGTTTGGGGGGGGGGGGTAGAGGGGGGGGGGGCATTACAGCCTTGATCTCACTCCAATTACAAAGCCTCGGCTCACGTCTTCACTTTAATGGGCACGCCTTGGCTCATCAGCGCCCTGAGGGTTAACGGGGGTCACAGGGCAGACTCACTGTTTGATTAGCCCCGAATCGCTCAACTCGATATGAGGGTGTTCCCACACACACACACACACACACGCACACACTCCCCCCCTCCCCTCTTCAACCGCCAGCGGCAACGAACCCGTTTCCCCACCAGGTTTCCTCACAGGAAGCTCGGCGTCGGCCTCGTCTGCTTCACAGAGTCAAAGTGACTCCAAGGGAAGTGAGACGACTTCAACAGGTTGAACTTGTGTTGTTGAGTTTTATTAATACTTCATTCTCCACTTGTCTGAGAGAAATATTTGACTTTTCACACCACCACAGTTATTGATTTGTTTCAGATTCAAAGTTGTAGACGGTGCAGATTTCATCTATAAAAAAAAAGAGATATTGTATTCACAAAGTTATTGTCAGAGTAAATATAGTTTAACATCTTCTTACGGAAACACGTGTGAAGCTGCTCTGCCTGCCCCCCTGAATGTTTTCATATCCAATAATATCATCTAAACTCCATCTCTAAACATTCCTCTTTACTCTGACATTAATCTGAATATTCTATGTTCTGCTTTTATTCTTCTGTTTATTTATTTTACTGCATCATCTTTTACAGTGTATTTTACTTTTTGCTCTTTTAACTGTTTACATGTTTTTGCCTCCTGTTGTTGCCAAATTGTTTAAATTGACTCCTGTAATGCACTTTGTGACACTTTGTCTGTGATAAGTGCAAAATATAAATAAACTTTACTGACTTAAACTGGATGATAAGGGGTTAAAAAGTCAACTCATCTATGGATGTATTGAACCTGAGATGGATAAAAAGGTGCATTAAGCTGCTTTAAATATGATCAGATCAATGCTCACCAGAGTAGAAACGAGCCTGGAGGTCACGGCGGGTGTCGTGTTGCTTCATCAATATTTCAGGTTAAGAATACTTCCTCTCCAAAAGAAATAACCCGCTAATAAAAGAACATATAACAGTTTCCTTCTGCTTTATTGGGCGATGGTCTTTATTACTTTAACACGTGTAAAGAAAGTGCGTGGTTGTGTTTTTAAGGTTGTATTCATTATCTCGGGAGGATTCAATTTGCTGCTGGGTAATGAGGGGATCAGCTGCATGCACACGATTACTGGGAATAATTGGAAAATGTAGAAAATAAAGTAATTGCGATCTTCCGACTGAGAAAAGGGCCGATAGTCTCATGCTATTTAAGATTTGAAAAAAAGATGTTCGCTCTGTTTCAGAACACAAAGGCGTGTTCTTCATATTCGCTCTAAAGAAACCGAGATATCGCACAAAAACATTGAAGTCCGGCTAAACTGTCATTTCTTTTTCTGAGAATTAATTGAGCTCAAGTAGTTTGTTTAGGATTAAGAGAGGAACCAGGGGAACCAGGGGAACCAGGGGGAACCAGGGGATCTAGGGGAACCAGAGGAAACCAGGGGAACCAGGGGAACCAGGGGGAACCAGGGGAACTAGGGGAACCAGAGGAAACCAGGGGAACCAGGGGAAACCAAGGGAACCAGGGGGAACCAGGGGAACTAGGGGAACCAGGGGAACTAGGGGAACCAGAGGAAACCAGGGGAACCAGGGGAAACCAGGGGAACCAGGGGAACTAGGGGAACCAGAGGAAACCAGAGGAACCAGGGAACCAGAGGAACCAGGGAAACCAGAGGAACCAGGGGAACCAGAGGAACCAGGGAAACCAGGGGAACCAGGGGAACCAGAGGAACCAGGGGAACCAGGGGAACCAGAGGAACCAGGGGAACCAGGGGAACCAGAGGAACCAGGGGAACCATGGGGGAACCAGGCGGAACCAGGGGAACCAGGGGGAACCAGGGGAAACCAGGGGAACCAGGGGAAACCAGGGAACCAGGAGAACCAGGGGGAACCAGGGGAACCAGGGGAAACCAAGGGAACCAGGGGAACCAGGGGGAACCAAGGGAACCAGGGGGAACCAGGGGAAACCAAGGGAACCAGGTGAACCAGGTGAACCAGGGGGAACCAGGGGAAACCAAGGGAACCAGGGGAAACCAAGGGAAACCAGGTGAACCAGGGGGAACCAGGTGAACCAGGGGGAACCAAGGGAACCAAGGGAACCAGGGGGAACCAGGAGAACCAGGCAGAACCAGGTGAACCAGGGGAACCAGGGGAAACCAAGGGAACCAGGGGAACCAGGGGGAACCAGGTGAACCAGGGGGAACCAGGGGAAACCAGGGGGAACCAGGTGAACCAGGGGGAACCAGGGGAAACCAGGGGGAACCAGGTGAACCAGGGGAACCAGGGGAAACCAAGGGAACCAGGGGGAACCAGGAGAACCAGGGGGAACCAGGTGAACCAGGGGAACCAGGGGAAACCAAGGGAACCAGGGGGAACCAGGAGAACCAGGGGGAACCAGGGGAAACCAAGGGAACCAGGAGAACCAGGGGGAACCAGGTGAACCAGGGGAAACCAAGGGAACCAGAGGGAACCAGGGGAAACCAAGGGAACCAGGGGGAACCAGGAGAACCAGGGGGAACCAGGGGAAACCAGGGGAAACAAAGGGAACCAGGAGAACCAGGGAACCAGACCAAAGCAGCGGGAACCAGACCAAAGCTTCGTGAACCAACCAAAGCATCTTACCAGACCAACGCAGCTTTAAACCAAATGTTGGGGAACAGGGTTTAGCAGCAAAAAGAAAACATATTTTTCTCAAAAGTTTCAGTGAGAGTTTCGCTAAAAGCAGCGTGAACCAGACCAAAGCAGCGTGGACCAGACCAAAGCAGCGTGGACCAGACCAAAGCAGCGTGAACCAGACCAAAGCAGCGTGGACCAGACCAAAGCAGCGTGAACCAGACCAAAGCAGCGTGGACCAGACCAAAGCAGCGTGAACCAGACCAACGCGATGCCTCCAACAGAAATGCAATGTTAGCTGCTAACAAACTTGTGCACAGCACCTCACATCACCCGTTAAACAACGTCCTTCTCCCTTCTGTTTGAGGGACCTGGGACCGCCGGGCTCATCCAAAAACACAACAAGCAATGTGATTTCAACATATACGACTCAAATTCATCATCTTATAAAATCCTTAAAATGTATTTCATTGTTGGTCTTTTATCATATTTAGATTTGATTGATATCTCTCTTCCTTAAGAATAACCACGTCATATTTGTGGTACGTGAGACGCTTCACCGACACAACGACCGGAGAAGCGCCTCCTTCCTGACTTCAGGGGAACCCTCCCAGAGGGCAGAGCGACCCCTCTACACGGCGCATTGAAGGACGCTCTGCCGTTATCTTCAGCAACCTTTCCCCTCGTTGGAGTCAGAACTCAAACAGGATTACACCGTGGGATGAATAATACATGTTCAATAAAGTCGCTCTGGCCTGACTGTAAATGAAGCGCGGCCCCGGAAAGGGAGAAAGGCATCTTCTATTACCACACGTTGGTTTCTCAAGACCTTTTTATACGACATTCAGGAAGTCCCTGCTTCCCTTCTGTGGTTTCCCAGATTTGGATTTTATTTAAAACACACACACAAATTGCCGCATTACTTGCGGGTGAAGAGGAGGGTGAAGAGGAGGGAGACGGAGACCGCGTGTTGGTTTTAATGAGACGACCTCCCGCCGTGGACTTGTTAAAGCTGCTGTGTTGGCGCTGCGGCGCGTGACGGGTCCGTCTATCACTGAACTAACAGAACCCCGGCCGAGCCGCACGATGAACCTGCCGTCCAGAGAGGAGGTCCGAGGGTGGGACCAGGCGCGAGTCGCCTTCTTTCTGAGCCGGGTGAGTACCATGATTACGCTACGCTAATGGACCTGTTTAAAAGTTGAGTAAAGTTCATTCTATATTCTTCAATATGTTAATATAATATGATCAATATAATACATTTATATATCAATAATATAGAATATATATATTATAATATTATAATAATATAATATATATATATCAATAATATATCATATATATATTATAATATGATAATAATATCTTATATATAAATAATATTATAATAATATATATAATAATATATATAATATTATTATAATAATATTATATATATATATATTATAATAATATAATATATATTATTATAATAATATAATATATATATAGTATAATATTATAATCACATTATATCTAATATTATAATAATAGTATATAGATATATATAATAATATATAATAATAATAATATAATATATCAATATAATATTATATAATATGTCAATATTGCCCCTCAGAACAAAATGCATGAATGTGCAGCTGTCGCCGTCAGACTAAGAATTAATGGACAAAGACTTCTGGTGAGTTTTTTTCTCTTTTTACCTGAATTCACCAGAAAATGCTGTTTTTTCTGCTGCAGTTCATAATCTGCTCCTCTGGGTTGTGTTTGTGTTCAGTTTGCTGCTCCAAATACTTCAATCTGGACAAATCCTCCCGAGCGATTATAAATATGATATTAAAAACAGCAGATTACATTGTTTAGTCAAACATTTAGAGACATCCTCATGATTATTTTTAAAGTCAAAACTGTTCAGGGGAATTTGTTTCTTCCTGTTAAAATATATCAGACATTGCAATATTTCTCCAACACATTGAATTGTATCAACGTCGCCTCGAGTTGTGGAACTCTGTGAATGTCCAGAGTTTACAGGACGCGAGCCGAGCAGCTCGATCTGCTTCCCACGCCGCGTGACCGCGAGGCCGTGGACCACGTGGAAGTCAGCCCGTCGGTTTCAACTTCTGCTTCAGAGCGTTCCCTCGTCCCGCCGCGTGTCTCTGAGGAACAGCGAGGACGAGTCAGAGCGGTGGCGTGAGGCTCGGGGGATGATGGAGCTGTGACCCCCTCTTATTGAGCAGGTGTCATTAGCTGCTCCGGTCTTAAGGCTGAGGCTGCAGTGAGGATGTTCTGCAGCGGCTGCAGCCTGCGGTGACTTCCTCGTGGTCAGTGTTTGAGGATCCGTAGAACACGTCCGTATATACTCGGCACGCCGTCGATGCTTCACTCATATTTTCATTTGATGTGGCCCCCTGACGGCTTGAAAGACACGGGATCACCTTTTCTTTCAGGAATTTACGAAAAATATGCCGTGCTTTTATTTTGAATGCTTCAAATTAAATTGATTTATGTTATAAAATTAGAGACATTTTCATTGTATGTGGCCCCCCTGACGGCTTGAAAGACACGGGATCACCTTTTCTTTAAGGAATTGACGAAAAATATGCCATGCTTTTATTTTGAAGGTTTCAAATTAAATTGATTTATGTTATAAAATTAGAGACATTTTCATTTTATGTGGCCCCCTGACGGATTCAAAGACACGGGATCACCTTTTCTATGAGAAATATCCTTGCTTTTATTTTGAAGGTTTTAAATTAAATGTATTTATGTTATGAAATTAGAGAAATGTTCTTATGTTACAATATTTCTACGCTCAAATAGACAATAACCAAATGCAAAGAGAGTTATATAACGATATGTTCGGGAGTAGTTTGCAAACGCAGCGCCTCGCGGAGCTGCTAGCTCCACTGTAGCGCTGACGCCCTGCTCCCACCAGGGGGTGCTGCTGGCAGCTATCTGAATAGTTCACGTGCGGTGGCTTTAAAGAACGCATCCGGACCAACACCGTTGATTCAAATAATCTTCAACTCAATTATATTTGAAAGCTAAAAACAGATGGGCCTCCAGGGAGCTAACGCTAACGAGCTAACGCTAACTGGACCGTCGTCACGTTATAAAACGTGTGATGTCATCGAGGCTCCTGGTCGGCTGAGTCTCATTCGAAGAAGCGCAGACACTCCTATGAATGATTCATCGTAGGAGCGGTTTACGTTTTATTGGGTGTCAAAAGGCTAAATGTGGTTTCATGTGTTCTGCTGTGAGGCGGCGGGACGCAGGTGAGAGACGGAGGTTCAGTCCAGGATCTCACTCTGATTCACTGACCGCTGAATCACCAGCTCAACGGGCGCCGTCCTCCCGTCCGGCGTCCCGGTGGGAGGACGGCCTCGTCCTCAGACTGGAGGAATCCTCACATCTGTTCTCCGTCACCACGACGACGAGAGATAAAGGGCCGGCGTCCATTATTCATATTTAAATGAGCCGTAAGAGGCTCACAGCTAGAGCCCTCATCACAAGGCCCCCCCCCTCCCTCTCTCTCTCTCTCTCTCTCTGTGTCTCTCTCTCTCTCTCCTTATCCCTCTCTCTCTCTCTGTCTCTCTCTCTCTCTCTCTCTCTCTGTCTCTTTCCCTCTAATTATCCCTCTGTCTCCCTCTCGCTCTCCCTCTCCCTCCCTCTCCTTATCTCTCTCTCTCTCCATATTTCTCTGTGTGTCACTCTCTCTCTCCATCTCTCGCCCTCTCTCTCCCTCCCTCTCTCTTTCTCCCTCTCTCGCCCTCTCTCTCCCTCCCTCTCTCTTTCTCCCTCTCTCTCTCCCTCACCCCCTCCCACTTTCGCTCTCTCCTTATCCCTCTCCATTTGCCTCTCTCACTCCCTCCGCCCCCTTCTCTCTCTCTCCTTATCTCTCTCCCTCCCCCTCTCTCCATCTCCCTCTCTCCCTCCCTCCCCTCTCTCCATCTCCCTCTCTCTTACCATCACCCCCCCTCTCTCTCTCCTCTCTATCTCCATCTCCCTCTCTCTCCCTCTCCCCCCCTCTCTCTCTCTCTCTCTAAACTTTCACAACATTTGTTGTCCCTCGTTCTTCGTGGCGTCCCGACACAAACGATCAGAGACGAGACGAAACGGGCCGATGAATTACGAATGAGGAGGAATTCATAATTAAAGGGGAACTTTCTGTTGCATATTTTATGGTAATCATTTCCCTCCATTCGGGAGTCACAATTGGCCCAGCGAGGAGGAGGAGGAGGAGGAGGAGGAGGAGGAGGAGGAGGAGGAGGAGGAGGAGGGCAGCGGCCGGTTGAACTTCTTTCTAAGTGCTTGATTGATTGTGTAACACGGCGGTGCGTTCAAGCGCTCCACTTGAAAGTCGGACGCTTTAATCCATATAATTAAACTTTGGGGAAACAGCCGTTTGTCTTCGTCTCTCGTGGACCTGAAGGCCTTCATGTCGAGGATGTCTGATTTTAATCTCTTTGAGTTTCTCATCAACAACACTGACCACGTGTGTGACGTGCGTCACCTGACCCTGAGGACCAATGAGGTGCCTCCGCTTCCTTTGTGGTCCAGCTTGTAAGATATGAGGAGACTTCCTGAGAGACGCAAAGTGTGCTGATGGAACCGTCCCTCAGTGAGATGCTGCCACCTCCTGGTGGCCGGGAGGAGGTGCACCACCACCTCCACCTGTGTATTCAGGGCCCAGGTGACACCTGTAGCCTCTCAGTGAGCCGTGTCACAGGTGCTTACAGCTGTGTGTGTGTGATGCTCCACAGAGCCTCTCCGACAGCGACCTGAGCCACTTCAGTCTCATCCACCGGCCGTAAGTACCAGAGCTCAACACCTGCTGCCTCCTCCTCCTCCTCCTCCTCCTCCCTGCCTCCTTCTCCTCCTCCTCCTCCTCCTCCTCCTGCTCCTTCTCCTCCTGCTCCTCCTCCTTCTCCTCCTGCTCCTCCTCCTTCTCCTCCTGCTCCTCCTCCTCCTCCTTCTCCTCCTCCCTGCCTCCTCCTTCTCCTCCTCCTCTCCTTCTGCTCTCACCTCCCTTTTGCTCGTTGTCGGGGGAATAAAGCACAGCTCCTCACATCCCGTCAGATTATTAATATGTTTGTTTATCAGCATGACAACCAATAAGAGAATACTCAAAATAAAAATGAAAGTGTGTGTGTGTGTGTGCGTGTGTGTGTGTGTGGGGGGGGGGGGGGTTGCATGTGTGCGTGCGTGTGTATGTGGGGTGTGTGTGTGCATTTGTGTGTGCGTGTGTGTGCATGTGTGCGTGCGTGTGTGTGTGTGTGTGTGTGTGTATCTGTATGTGTGTGCGTGTGTCTGTATGTGTGTGTGTGTATGTGTGTGTGTGTATGTGAGTGTGTGAAAGACAACATTCGTGATTATGTGAAATCAGTCACGGTGAAACATAATTTGCATCAATAAATATACAAACCCATTTTTATTATAATGTAATATCAATAATAAATTAAACTTTAAATAAAGGAAAGGAAAAACATCTATTTCTCGTTATGGTTCAATAGATCAAATCATTCCCAAATGACTCCTTTACGCCCTCATTCTTTAGTTTGCAAAAGTTGTTTCTCCACTAATTAAAGTTAAATAAATATATTTATTTATTTGTATTGTTTTTTTCAACAAAACAAAGATAAATTTCGTATTTTAAAGTCATCACTGACATGAACATGAAGTGAAATCTGTTTTCACCGTTCAGCACAAACACAGCAAATATAAACTCAAGTGAATATTAACCTTCCTGGGCTTCCATAGATTACATTTGACTTCCTGTTTTGTGTTTATTCAAACGCCTAAAACAGGAAGTAGAACACGTGATTTATTTGAGTAAATACAGCGGCCCTCGCGTAGCACGTTAGCTTACACGTTCGATCGGGACACTTCCTCATCACATCGCACCTTGACCTTTGACCCTCATGCTCATAGATCAGCACATACTGCATCCTGCAAAATACGAGCAGATACGGTGGCGAGGGATGGAGAATGTCTGACCGTGTCCCCCCAGAGAAGGCCCTGTCCCCCCAGAGGAGACCCTGTCCCCCAGAGAAGGCCCTGTCCCCCCAGAGGAGGCCCTGTCTCCTCAGAGGAGGCCATGTCCCCCCAGAGAAGGCCCTGTCCCCCCAGAGGAGGCCCTGTCCCCCCAGAGGAGGCCCTGTCCCCTCAGAGGAGGCCCTGTCCCCCCAGAGGAGGCCCTGTCCCCCCAGAGAAGGCCCTGTCCCCCCAGAGGAGGCTCTATCCCCTCAGAGGAGGCCCTGTCCCCTCAGAGGAGACCCTGTACCCACAGAGAAGGCCCTGTCCCCCCAGAGGAGACCCTGTACCCCCAGAGAAGGCCCTGTCCCCCCAGAGAAGGCCCTATCCCCTCAGAGGAGGCCCTGTCCCCCCAGAGGAGACCCTATACCCCCAGAGAAGGCCCTGTCCCCCCAGAGGAGACCCTGTACCCCCAGAGGAGGCCCTGTCCCCCCAGAGAAGGCCCTGTCCCCCCAGAGGAGACCCTGTCCCCCCAGAGGAGACCCTGTCCCCCAGAGGAGGCCCTGTCCCCCCAGAGGAGACCCTGTACCCCCAGAGGAGGCCCTGTCCCCCCAGAGGAGGCCCTATCCCCTCAGAGGAGGCCCTGTCCCCCCAGAGGAGGCCCTGTCCCCCAGAGGAGGCCCTATCCCCCCAGAGGAGGCCCTATCCCCCCAGAGGAGGCCCTGTCCCCCCAGAGGAGACCCTGTACCCCCAGAGAAGGCCCTGTCCCCCCAGAGGAGGCCCTATCCCCCCAGAGGAGGCCCTGTCCCCTCAGAGGAGGCCCTGTCCCCCCAGAGGAGGCCCTGTCTCCCAGAGGCCCTGTCCCCCAGAGGCCCTGTCCCCTCAGAGGAGGCCCTGTCCCCCCAGAGGAGGCCCTGTCCCCAGAGGAGGCCCTGTCCCCCCAGAGGCCCTATCCCCCAGAGAAGGCCCTGTCCCCCCAGAGGAGGCCCTGTCCCCCAGAGGAGGCCCTATCCCCTCAGAGGAGGCCCTGTCCCCCCAGAGGAGGCCCTGTCCCCCCAGAGGCCCTATCCCCTCAGAGGAGGCCCTATCCCCTCAGAGGCCCTGTCCCCTCAGAGGAGGCCCTGTCCCCCCAGAGGAGGCCCTGTCCCCTCAGAGGAGGCCCTATCCCCTCAGAGGAGGCCCTGTCCACCCAGAAAAGGCCCTGTACCCCCAGAAAAGGCCCTGTACCCCCAGGCCAATGCTTGGACAGCGTAGGGGGGTGAGGATATGGACAGGCGATGTTTTTAAGATGGTTTGGTGCAGCGTTCAAAGGAGAGGGTTGAAAGTTGCCCCCTGCTGGCCACTAGAAATAATGCACATTTAACTTCACTTTTCAGTGTGTGAAATAGCAGAGAGTGCTTGGGTGACTATTGTGGGCGGGGCCTATTCAAATATGTTAACCTGAAGGCCTCAGCAGGTGATTCATGTCGACCGGTGGCTGTTATCAGTGTAACGGGAAGGAACTGGAATTGAAGAGGGTCAGGAGAGATGTGACGCAACACTGTGTGTGTGTGTGTGTGTGTTTGTGTGAGAGTGTGTGTGTGAGAGAGTGAGAGGTGGGGAGTGAAAAGGGAAGTGATCTCCCTCCTCTCCTCCATGTCAGAGACTCGTCTCCGTCTCATGTCTCTAAACGCTCCGGCAGCTCTCCGGACCTGAAGGGGTTAATTAAACATGAACGTGGACGCGTTAAATAAACTCGCCGCTCCGGCCACGGCTAAGATGCGGTAAGGAGTTCGGTTTACTGACACAAAGGCTTTTTAATTCATGCTTTTTAATACATATATTCATGAATATATATTGTATATATTAATGTGGTGTTTTGGACCAAAAGTGAATGTTTTTCAAGATGGTGTCAACATCTGTTAAAGGGTTAAAAATTGGGCAAAATGTGTTTATGTTTAGTCTGAATGAAAATAAATCAAAAATTGTAATGTCACATGAATCAGAACTTAAACCAGACCGGGTCAGAAAAGTGACAACGATGAAAATTCAAAGAAAAATACGGAGCGACATCTTCACCAACCACCCTGAATGCTAACAATGGCTATGAGGTCGGCTAGAGGAATGTCTCTGACTGACTGGTTGTGTTTTAGGATTGTCTCTGACTGACTGGTTGTGTTTTAGGATTGTCTCTGACTGACTGGTTGTGTTTTAGGATTGTCTCTGACTGACTGGTTGTGTTTTAGGATTGTCTCTGACTGACTGGTTGTGTTTTTAGGATTGTCTCTGACTGACTGGTTGTGTTTTAGGATTGTCTCTGACTGACTGGTTGTGTTTTAGGATTGTCTCTGACTGACTGGTTGTGTTTTTAGGATTGTCTCTGACTGACTGGTTGTGTTTTAGGATTGTCTCTGACTGACTGGTTGTGTTTTAGGATTGTCTCTGACTGACTGGTTGTGTTTTAGGATTGTCTCTGACTGACTGGTTGTGTTTTAGGATTGTCTCTGACTGACTGGTTGTGTTTTAGGATTGTCTCTGACTGACTGGTCTTTTTTTAGGATTGTCTCTGACTGACTGGTTGTGTTTTAGGATTGTCTCTGACTGACTGGTTTGTGTTTTAGGATTGTCTCTGACTGACTGGTTGTGTTTAGGATTGTCTCTGACTGACTGGTTGTGTTTTAGGATTGTCTCTGACTGACTGGTTGTGTTTTAGGATTGTCTCTGACTGACTGGTTGTGTTTTAGGATTGTCTCTGACTGGCTGTTCGGTGTTTGGGATTGTCTCTGACTGACTGGTTGTGTTTTAGGATTGTCTCTGACTGACTGGTCGTGTTTTAGGATTGTCTCTGACTGACTGGTTGTGTTTTAGGATTGTCTCTGACTGACTGGTTGTGTTTTTAGGATTGTCTCTGACTGACTGGTTGTGTTTTAGGATTGTCTCTGACTGACTGGTTGTGTTTTAGGATTGTCTCTGACTGACTGGTTGTGTTTTAGGATTGTCTCTGACTGACTGGTTGGTTTTTAGGATTGTCTCTGACTGACTGGTTGTGTTTTAGGATTGTCTCTGACTGACTGGTTGTGTTTTAGGATTGTCTCTGACTGACTGGTTGTGTTTTTAGGATTGTCTCTGACTGACTGGTTGTGTTTTAGGATTGTCTCTGACTGACTGGTTGTGTTTTAGGATTGTCTCTGACTGACTGGTTGTGTTTTAGGATTGTCTCTGACTGACTGGTTGTGTTTTAGGATTGTCTCTGACTGACTGGTTGTGTTTTTAGGATTGTCTCTGACTGACTGGTTGTGTTTTAGGATTGTCTCTGACTGACTGGTTGTGTTTTAGGATTGTCTCTGACTGACTGGTTTGTGTTTTAGGATTGTCTCTGACTGACTGGTTGTGTTTTAGGATTGTCTCTGACTGACTGGTCGTGTTTTAGGATTGTCTCTGACTGACTGGTTGTGTTTTAGGATTGTCTCTGACTGACTGGTTGTGTTTTAGGATTGTCTCTGACTGACTGGTTGTGTTTTAGGATTGTCTCTGACTGACTGGTTGTGTTTTAGGATTGTCTCTGACTGACTGGTCGTGTTTTAGGATTGTCTCTGACTGACTGGTTGTGTTTTAGGATTGTCTCTGACTGACTGGTTGTGTTTTAGGATTGTCTCTGACTGACTGGTTGTGTTTTTAGGATTGTCTCTGACTGACTGGTTGTGTTTTAGGATTGTCTCTGAATGACTGGTTGTGTTTTTAGGATTGTCTCTGACTGACTGGTTGTGTTTTAGGATTGTCTCTGACTGACTGGTCGTGTTTTAGGATTGTCTCTGACTGACTGGTTGTGTTTTAGGATTGTCTCTGACTGACTGGTTGTGTTTTAGGATTGTCTCTGACTGACTGGTTGTGTTTTAGGATTGTCTCTGACTGACTGGTTGTGTTTTAGGATTGTCTCTGACTGACTGGTCGTGTTTTAGGATTGTCTCTGACTGACTGGTTGTGTTTTTAGGATTGTCTCTGACTGACTGGTTGTGTTTTAGGATTGTCTCTGAATGACTGGTTGTGTTTTAGGATTGTCTCTGACTGACTGGTTGTGTTTTAGGATTGTCTCTGACTGACTGGTTGTGTTTTAGGATTGTCTCTGACTGACTGGTTGTGTTTTAGGATTGTCTCTGACTGACTGGTTGTGTTTTAGGATTGTCTCTGACTGACTGGTTGTGTTTTAGGATTGTCTCTGACTGACTGGTTGTGTTTTAGGATTGTCTCTGACTGACTGGTTGTGTTTTAGGATTGTCTCTGACTGACTGGTTGTGTTTTAGGATTGTCTCTGACTGACTGGTTGTGTTTTAGGATTGTCTCTGACTGACTGGTTGTGTTTTAGGATTGTCTCTGACTGACTGGTTGTGTTTTAGGATTGTCTCTGACTGACTGGTCGTGTTTTAGGATTGTCTCTGACTGACTGGTTGTGTTTTAGGATTGTCTCTGACTGACTGGTTGTGTTTTAGGATTGTCTCTGAATGACTGGTCGTGTTTTAGGATTGTCTCTGACTGACTGGTCGTGTTTTAGGATTGTCTCTGACTGACTGGTTGTGTTTTAGGATTGTCTCTGAATGACTGGTTGTGTTTTAGGATTGTCTCTGACTGACTGGTTGTGTTTTTAGGATTGTCTCTGACTGACTGGTTGTGTTTTAGGATTGTCTCTGACTGACTGGTTGTGTTTTAGGATTGTCTCTGACTGACTGGTTGTGTTTTAGGATTGTCTCTGACTGACTGGTTGTGTTTTAGGATTGTCTCTGACTGACTGGTTGTGTTTTAGGATTGTCTCTGACTGACTGGTTGTGTTTTAGGATTGTCTCTGACTGACTGGTCGTGTTTTGGGATTGTCTCTGACTGACTGGTTGTGTTTTAGGATTGTCTCTGACTGACTGGTTGTGTTTTAGGATTGTCTCTGAATGACTGGTTGTGTTTTTAGGATTGTCTCTGACTGACTGGTTGTGTTTTAGGATTGTCTCTGACTGACTGGTTGTGTTTTTAGGATTGTCTCTGACTGACTGGTTGTGTTTTAGGATTGTCTCTGACTGACTGGTTGTGTTTTAGGATTGTCTCTGACTGACTGGTTGTGTTTTAGGATTGTCTCTGACTGACTGGTTGTGTTTTTAGGATTGTCTCTGAATGACTGGTTGTGTTTTTAGGATTGTCTCTGACTGACTGGTTGTGTTTTAGGATTGTCTCTGACTGACTGGTTGTGTTTTAGGATTGTCTCTGACTGACTGGTCGTGTTTTAGGATTGTCTCTGACTGACTGGTTGTGTTTTAGGATTGTCTCTGACTGACTGGTCGTGTTTTAGGATTGTCTCTGAATGACTGGTTGTGTTTTTAGGATTGTCTCTGACTGACTGGTCGTGTTTTAGGATTGTCTCTGAATGACTGGTTGTGTTTTAGGATTGTCTCTGACTGACTGGTTGTGTTTTAGGATTGTCTCTGACTGACTGGTTGTGTTTTAGGATTGTCTCTGACTGACTGGTTGTGTTTTTAGGATTGTCTCTGACTGACTGGTTGTGTTTTTAGGATTGTCTCTGAATGACTGGTTGTGTTTTAGGATTGTCTCTGACTGACTGGTTGTGTTTTTAGGATTGTCTCTGACTGACTGGTTGTGTTTTCCAGGCAGCTTCAGAAGATGGTCCAGGACATCCGGAGGACTGACAGCAGCTTGCTGAACAAACTGAGGAGGTCGGTCTCGCTCGTCTTTTTCTTCTTCTTCTTCTTCGAGCCCTCTTTGATCTTTGCCGTGCTAATTACCGTGGGCCAGATGCCCGACGCCCCTCGAACGCATCGTTGGAGAATGTCGATTCCTCTTTCACAAACCGGGCTAAGAGTCGAACCCACAGACCTAAAATAACGTGAACAGATGGCGGTTTCGTTTTCATCTCCTGAAATGAGTCCCCTCAGAGGACAGACGCCGTAGTGGGAGGAGTCTGTGGCTCAGTGGTTAGCAGTCCGTCATTCAATCAGAGGGTTGGTGGTTCCATCCCCGGCAAGCCCTAGTCCATGTGCCCTTGAGCAAGACACTTGACCCTGTGATGTATGATTGTAAGTAACTTTGGATGTGTGTATGTGTATGTATGTGTGTGTGTGTGTGTGTTTGTGTAGGGCGGTCCTCAGTCCCAATGTGAATTTATCTGGTCCTCACTTCAGAGCGTAAACAAGAATGTTTGTGTGTGTGTGTGTATTTGTATGTGTGTGTGTAGGTGTGTGTGTGTGCGTGTAGGGTGGTCCTTAGTGACAATGTGAATTTATTTGGTCCTCACTTCAGAATATAAACAAGAATGTTTGTGTATGTGTGTGTGCGTGTGTATGTGTGTGTGTCAAGTAGGTGTGTGTGTGTGTGTATGTGTGTGTGTAGGTGTGTGTTTGTGCGTGTAGGATGGTCCTTAGTGACAATGTGAATATATTTGGTCCTCACTTCAGGGCTCATTCAAGAATGTGTGTGTGTGTGGTTTGCCCTGTGAGGTCATTTGTTGTCCGTGTGTCTCTCTGCAGGCTGAAGAGCAAGCAGCTTCCTAAAGTGCCGGCGAGAGATTACGGAGGTAAGAACCGAGACGTAAAAATACATAATAACAACAACAACAACAACGACATCCACCCGTGTTCACGTCCTCTGCGGCGATGCTCAGATGCCGATGTGCACAATGAAAGAGTCTCTGGGTCGTCCGAGTGTCTCCAGAGTTACGGACATGTCAGCCTCAAAGGAGCGTCGCTGTGGACGACGCCCACTGGCCTGGTTGATGTATTCATACGAGAGCGAGGACGAGCCCCCGTCTCCACTCTGTGACGGTGTTAGCGTGGGAAGAGGATCCTTAAACATCCACCATGGATCATGTGACATGTGCTGCTGCATAACATGACAGTGTACCTCGAACATGAAGAGCAATCTCTCTCCTCCACACATAAATACTTTTTATATCATCATCATCCATCAGGCAGAATGTTTTAAACAGAGTAGAATGTTATAGTATGTATACTGTATATTACTTGAATATTATTACCAATGCGTTATTATGTTATTCCAGTTATAACTCGTCATATTTTGCCCACTGATCAAACTGTGTGTGAAAAGCAGCATATTTCCTTTTGGCGTGTCGTGAGTAGATGTGTGAAATAAAATATTATCAAGTATTGCACAAATATTGTAAGTACAGCAGATTTACTTCCAGCCCTAGACGTTAAAATGTTCTGCTTATTTCACTAATTATGGCGATAATGTTGTAAAACAATCACTAACCACAAAAAAATGCCCTAATCCAGCTAGTTCTCACTTTTATATATATTTTTTAAATATATATATATATAAATATATATATTTATTTGGATATTTATATATTTATATATTTATATTATTTATATTATATATTTATATACATATACAGTATATATACGTATATATATATATATACGTATATATAAATATACACTACCAGTCAAAAGTTTTAGAACCCCCCCATTTTTCCAGTTTTTATTGAAATGTGTGAAATGTGAGCAGTTGAAGTTAAAAACCTGAAATGGGACAAAGGTCAAAGGCAAGAGGTTAAACAACAAAGTGTAGGTTAAAATAATGTACATCTCAGAGTTATACAAACAGGCCTTTTGTTCAGTGAACAAGTGATGACAACGTGCAGCTGGAAGAAGAAAGAATGCTATACGAGTGTGTTCGGCTGTTATAGCTCTATAAAAGACGTCAAACATTTAGATGACGTTTTGTTAAACAAAACAATTCCATGATTTATTTTTTCATCTCCAATTGTTTATTTGTTCTATGCTTTAATTTCAGAGGACATTGAGAAATTAAACTGTAAAGATTTCAATAAAAACTGGAGAAATTGAGCTGTTCTAAAACTTCTAGTGTAGATAGACTGTATATATATTTGTTTTATTTTTAAAGTGAACTTCGGGGAACACGTACGCCCCTCGCACCTGTTTCCAGAAGCTTCTGCTCAAACTGCATGAAGAAAAAAAAATTAAAAACAATGTCACATATTCAGTAGTTCAGGAGTTCCTCCCCCGGCTCTGAAGTGAGAGAACGTGCTCTGACTCCTGCTCCCGTGAACCCGAGCAGGAATGCCCAACCTGCTGCTTCTCCCTCGCTGTAAAGACCAAACCCCTTTTTAATGTCCACAGACGGCAGGGAGGACGGGGACCTGTCCGATCCGGACGACGTGAGTGGAGGTGATGGGGCGGTTGGGCGCGTTGTCTTTGCCCGGCGTCGTGACGGCCATGTTGTTCCCAGGACCGCGAGGCGTACGAGGATCCCCGCGAGGACCACGACCAGAGCTACGAGCCGCCGCCCGGCCACAGGGCCTTCGGCGCGACCTCCGCCCCCGTCTCCGGGGGGGAGTATCTCGGTGGGTAGCGGTCGCCTGACGGGGAACAACGGTTCATGCCTGCACTTATTTTTACCCCCGTGAAGCTCTCCCTCTCCCCGTGGTGGAATGCAAAACTCTTTATTTTTATTGCACACAGTTTCTGTTCTTCAACAACTTCCCCTTTACCGCGATGGCTCTCGCTCCTCCAGCTGGAGTCGCATCGCTCTCCGTCTGCCACCCCCACCCAAAGCCACAATACACATGGAGGGGGGAGGGGTGGGGCTAAAGAATGGAGCTTCATGCGAATGCTGACGCCCTGTTTCTGTTTCTGCTTCTCCTTTTTTTCCAGACAGCCACGGTCCCTGCCGGCCGCCCAGGAAGCCCCTCCACCGGGGAAAGGACTCCAAGCAACTGCCCCCCGAACCCCCTCAGCAGGAGAGCGATGAAGTAAGGCCACGGCCACCCAGACCTCCCACAAACGCTGCCGTGTGTCTCGGGGGAATATCATGTGCATTGCTGAATACCTGGCTGGTATTAGAGTATATCTAGAGTATATAGAGGGCGGTCGACCTTGTGTTCACCGTGTGGCTTCGCAGGAGGACTACGTCGATCCCGACTGCGACGACGACGACGACGACGACGACGACGACTACGTGGAGCCGGCGGGGAACCCGTCCTCCAGTAAGACGCACACCGGGAAAAGAGAGGAGGCGGAGGCTTTGATTGGAGGATGTGAAAAGTAAACTAATAAAGAATAATTATAATGATGAGGACCTTGGTGCGTCCACACAGATCCCGTGATGCATTGTGGGGGCAGAGCAGGGAGGGAGCGTCCCACGTTGCACACACCTGTACCAGAGCGTCCACCCGGTCCAGGTAGGTAGACAGTCACCCGCTCACGAGGGGGTCGGCCTCTATGCTTCATGTGTTAATGCTGCATTCTCTCTCCTGACCACCAGGGGCGACTCCTCTGGTTGTATAGAAGTCTATGCTTCATGTGTTAATGCTGCATTCTCTCTCCTGACCACCAGGGGGCGACTCCTCTGGTTGTATAGAAGTCTATGCTTTGTGTGTTAAAGCTGCATTCTCTCTCCTGACCACCAGGGGGCGACTCCTCTGGTTGTATAGAAGTCTATGCTTCATGTGTTAATGCTGCATTCTCTCTCCTGACCACCGGGGGCGACTCATCTGGTTGTATAGAAGTCTATGCGTTGTGTGTTAAAGCTGCATTCTCTCTCCTGACCACCAGGGGGCGACTCCTCTGGTTGTATAGAAGTCTATATAAATGACTTCTCTCATAAACGAATGTATTGGACAAATTAAAATGGCGCCAGATAAAACATTTTGGAATTTTCAAAGTCCTTCCAATACATTCTGGGAGAAGGCATGTCGACACGTACCAGATTCCACCATAATCCTTCAAATGTTTGATAAATATTAAAAACAACCACACATGTCAACATCATACAGGAAGAATCAGTGTGCGTACACCCCACTCACATAGATCACGAGATATTTCCCATGATGCGTGAGTATTCGTAAGGATTCATCCTCTCAGGACAATGAATATCTTTACACCATTGAAGCCCCGCCCCCTTTAATGATTGTTAAGTGGTGGCCTACCAACACCGTCATGTAGCCAGGATGGCTGAACATGGAATGGAAGAAGAAAGAGTACCTCCATTGCGTCTTCAAATGATGAATGAACAGATTACAGGCCGATGCATGGAGGTCTTTGTAAATACACGACAATGAGAACACACACACACACACACACACAGAAATGCCCGAGGGCAGATTCTGCTGCATGCTGCAGACGTGTTTGAAGAAAAAAACAGAGGCAGTAAATCTAATTCTGGCTTTTGTTGTTTTTCAGACTTTTATGAAGTTCCCGACAAAGAGGTAGGCTTTGAAGTCTCAGCCAATCAAAGTGCCTTTACATGTGGATCCCTCCGCTCAACGGCATCTCTTCTTTGCAGGGAAACTCGTTATCTCTTCCAGCCAGCAGGTCGGTGAGAGGCCGGCGATGCTTAGAAGTACAAAACAAGATGACAGTGTTTGTTAGAAAGTGCTTTTCCCCTCCAGCCTGAGACCATCTGTTCCCTTGCAGACTGGGTCCGAGCCCCGCGACGCAGTACCACGCTCTGCCACCGCGGCCGAGCCCCAGGTAGGAGCGAGCGTTTGATTCCCGAGGCCTGGAGGATGCGTTGTGTCCGCTATCAAGCCGTCGCATTGCTTTCCCCGCTCGACCCCCGCTGACGATCAGTTGCGTTTGTTTTCTTCAGAGGCGACACGAGGAGATCTCCCACTGCGGTACGTTGTCGTGTTCTGCAGAGATTTCACAGTCGGGGCGACGCGGACTCATCGGTATTGTGAATGGTTCCAGACCCGGGAGCCTTCGGAGGACGACGAGTATGAAGTCTGTTATCCGGGGGACCGTGAGTAGGAAATCAAAGGCCTGCCAGCATGAGTCGCTCTGGCGTGTTACGCCACCTAGAGGACGGCCAGAGCGAGAGATGCGACCCAGTAACTGGTGGAACCGTGTGTGCTCCACTAGGTTCCGGTGAGGAACCTGCAGACGGACCTTCTCCACCAAAACCTTTGCCCAGAGAGTAATATATGAAATATGTTTTATAATTATACATCTGTTAAGGGAGGGAGTAACTGAATGTCTGATCATCTCTTCTTCTTCTCCCAGCAGGTCACCAAAACCACCGGTAGGAAACACTCTGAAAACAATGAATACTGATACCTGTCAACATGAATGTTATGTTTATGTGCTTCATGTTTTTTTGTTTTTTTGCAGAGGCCAGATTTCAAACCTAGGGAATTTGAGTGTAAGTGTTGACCTTAATTCAGATACTTTTATTAAATGTTGGGGAAATTAGCGCTGCAAATTGCTTTCTGGATTTTCTTTAGCACCATTTAATAATAAATAATGATTTAATCCCAACCGTATGCTGCACATGACGACCGAAAGTACAAGGCGTTCAGAGATTTCCCACGTTTAAAACTCCAAACTAAAACAACGTTCCCATCAAAATGCAGCCTGATGAGCACGTCTGGTTCTCCACAGGCCGAACGCTGCCGCCGATCAGGATGGAGCAGAAGTTCCCGCCTAAAGCGTTCCCGCCTAATGCGTTCCCGCCTAAAGCGTTCCCGCTGGACACGAAGCTGCTAAAGTACGACGAGCGTGCACTTTGTGGTGGAGCGCCGAGCAAAAATATCCTTTAATGGCCTGTTTGCGGTCTCTCTTGCAGGATTCCTCTCCCACAGCTGACCCCCCCCAGTGAGTAGACGGCTCCTGCTCACTCAGAAATGTCTATATTATAGAGAACCTGCGGAAACTCTTTCTCAGATCAAAACGTAAAGATCTGTGAATCATTGTAATGAGATACTATCTCAAAAATAATGAATTTGCATCTCATAATTATGACTTACTATCCCATATTTGTGAGACACTGAGGAAAGGCTGAAAGAGAACAGCAGGGAAGGGTGGTGAAGAAAATATTAAGATCCTGTAAGTCATAATGATGAGATATTAAGTCAAAATTATGAAATATTAAGTCATATGAGATAGTAAGTCCGAATTATGAGATACTATCTACACGGGATCAACATTTTAAGATCCTGTAAGTCAAAATGATAAGATAGTAAGTCCTAATTATGAGATGCTAAATGAGATACTATCTACAACTTAAACATTTTAAGATGCTGTTCGTCAAAATGATGAGATAGTATCTCTCTTATCATCTTAATAGTCATAATGATGAGATGCTATGAACGGAAATGGGCCTCCATAAGACCCCCAGTCTGGTAAATGGGCCTCCATAAGACCCCCAGTCTGGTGAATGGGCCTCCATAAGACCCCCCAGTCTGGTAAATGGGCCTCCATAAGACCCCCAGTCTGGTAAATGGACCTCCATAAGACCCCCCAGTCTGGTGAATGGGCCTCCATAAGACCCCCAGTCTGGTAAATGGGCCTCCATAAGACCCCCCAGTCTGGTGAATGGGCCTCCATAAGACCCCCCAGTCTGGTAAATGGGCCTCCATAAGACCCCCAGTCTGGTAAATGGACCTCCATAAGACCCCCCAGTCTGGTGAATGGGCCTCCATAAGACCCCCAGTCTGGTAAATGGGCCTCCATAAGACCCCCCAGTCTGGTGAATGGGCCTCCATAAGACCCCCCAGTATGGTAAATGGGCCTCCATAAGACCCTCCAGTCTGGTAAATGGGCCTCCATAAGACCCCCCAGTCTGGTAAATGGACCTCCATAAGACCCCCCAGTCTGGTGAATGGGCCTCCATAAGACCCCCAGTCTGGTAAATGGACCTCCATAAGACCCCCCAGTCTGGTAAATGGGCCTCCATAAGACCCCCAGTCTGGTAAATGGGCCTCCATAAGACCCCCAGTCTGGTTAATGGGCCTCCATAAGACCCCCCAGTATGGTAAATGGGCCTCCATAAGACCCCCAGTCTGGTTAATGGGCCTCCATAAGACCCCCCAGTCTGGTGAATGGGCCTCCATAAGACCCCCCAGTATGGTAAATGGGCCTCCATAAGACCCCCAGTCTGGTAAATGGGCCTCCATAAGACCCCCAGTCTGGTGAATGGGCCTCCATAAGACCCCCCAGTATGGTAAATGGGCCTCCATAAGACCCCCAGTCTGGTAAATGGCCTCCATAAGACCCCCAGTCTGGTGAATGGGCCTCCATAAGACCCCCCAGTATGGTAAATGGGCCTCCATAAGACCCCCAGTCTGGTAAATGGCCTCCATAAGACCCCCAGTCTGGTGAATGGGCCTCCATAAGACCCTCCAGTATGGTAAATGGGCCTCCATAAGACCCCCCAGTCTGGTGAATGGGCCTCCATAAGACCCCCCAGTATGGTAAATGGGCCTCCATAAGACCCCCCAGTCTGGTAAATGGGCCTCCATAAGACCCCCCAGTATGGTAAATGGGCCTCCATAAGACCCCCAGTCTGGTAAATGGCCTCCATAAGACCCCCAGTCTGGTAAATGGGCCTCCATAAGACCCTCCAGTATGGTAAATGGGCCTCCATAAGACCCCCAGTCTGGTAAATGGGCCTCCATAAGACCCCCCAGTATGGTAAATGGGCCTCCATAAGACCCCCAGTTTGGTAAATGGGCCTCCATAAGACCCCCCAGTCTGGTAAATGGGCCTCCATAAGACCTCCAGTCTGGTAAATGGGCCTCCATAAGACCCCCCAGTCTGGTAAATGGGCCTCCATAAGACCCCCCAGTCTGGTAACTGGGCCTCCATAAGACCCCCAGTCTGGTTAATGGGCCTCCATAAGACCCCCAGTCTGGTAATTGGGCCTCCATAAGACCCCCCAGTCTGGTAAATGGGCCTCCATAAGACCCCCCAGTCTGGTAAATGAGCCTCCATAAGACCCCCCAGTCTGGTAAATGGGCCTCCATAAGACCCCCAGTCTGGTAATTGGGCCTCCATAAGACCCCCCAGTCTGGTAAATGGGCCTCCATAAGACCCCCCAGTCTGGTAAATGGGCCTCCATAAGACCCCCCAGTCTGGTGAATGAGCCTCCATAAGACCCCCAGTATCATACGGCGTGTCCCTGGTTGCTTCAGGACCGGCCGACAGAGGAAGCGTGCCTCCTGAGAACGGGTCTCTGGACCAGGACCAGGCGGGCTCTCATGAAGCAGAACAAACGACCCGGCCGGCCACAAGTCGTCCTCTCCACTCGCCGCCGTGTCAGGACGCCGACATCGAGAAGAAGCCCTGGTACGCCGGCGCCTGCGACCGCAAGACCGCCGACGACGCCTTGTGTCGCTGCAGCAGGGTGAGGAGAACCGGCCGACCTTGGTCCACGCGAGGGGGAGGAGGCCCGGTCACCGACCCCCTCCCGCCTGTTGCAGGCCGGGGCGTTCATGGTGAGGAAGAGCTCCGGGCAGGACGCTCTGCAGCCGTACACGCTGGTGGTGTTCTACAAGGACCGCGTGTACAACGTCCCCATCCGCTTCATCGCGGCCACGCGGCGCTACGCTCTGGGGCGAGAGAAGAAGGGCGAGGAGGTACGGAGGAGGAGGGGAGACAGCTGAAGGCATCTGAAACAACGGCTGAGGATGCCAACTGTGTGACACGTTGCATTGTGGGAGTTCAGAGACCATTTTGCCCATAGACAGAATCCCCTGACTCCCCTCTTCCCCTTTCATTTGAAAACATTCATGAAGCCAGTCGTGTTGATTTCATGGACACTTCAGAAGTTCCTCTTCTCTCTTCGCAGCATTTCAGCAGCGTCTGCCACATCATCGAGAACCACCAGAGGACGCCACTGGTGCTGATCGACAGCCAGAGCAACGCCAAGGACGCCACCAAGCTGTGCTTCCCCGCGAGGCCCTAGAATGGCCCCAGGCCCTAGATTGGCCCTGGATTGTCATTAAATTGGCACTAGATTGGCTTTAGATTGTCTCTATTGACCCTCAATTAGCCCCAGATTGACCCTCAATTAGCCCCAGATTGACCCCTCAATTAGCCCCAGATTGGCCCAACATTGACCCTCAATTGGCCCAAGATTGACCCCAGAATTACCTTTAATTGGCCCTAGATTGTCTCTAGATTGACCCTCAATTAGTCCCCTTAATTGGCCCGATTGACCCCTCAATTGGCCCCAGATTGACCCCAGAATTACCTTTAATTGGCCCTAGATTGTTCCTCACCAAAGCACTGTGCAGATCTAGAGCCGAAGTAGAGACGACAAAGCAGATTTGTTTCTTATTTTTAATGCCCAGTCAGTAAAAAGTGTGTGAAAGTAAATCCAACGGAAGGAGACGGCATTGCTGAAGCTGAAAGAAGCTGGTCGAATATTTTATTTAATACGTTTGGTTGAGCCCAAAAACACACGTTTGTATATTTTTGTTTTATTAAAAAAAGAATTTGTTTTCAACATCCTCGCCTGTGTTTTCTGACTCCAGCTCACATCAACAAAAGCCCACCGGGGACGGCCGGCTCGTCTCCTGGTCAGCGCTCACACTCACAAGGAGTCAGAGGCACTTGGTGACGACTCAGCAGGAATATTCTTTACAGTACCTCTGGACACAACTAGACATCTTCATGCACATTGGAGACACACACACACACACACGATTGTCGAAGCTTGGGCTTGATGAAGGTGAGGTAATGGGAATATAAATCCTGCTCTCATAGTGCAATTAAAAGATAACATTTCAAGTCAAAGAGGAAACTGATTGGAGGAAACCCAGAACACGTGACGGCTGCCTCAGGAAGCAGGTCGACGGCTTTTCATCCTCACTATTTAAATTAATTGCATCTTTAGGGTCGATAAAATATACCTCTGACACTATTATTCTAACATCTTTTGAAAATGTATATAAACATTTTTTTTTTTTTACAATGAAACTGATTCTTCCAGTGGCCCAAAGGCAAAAAGATAAAGATAAAGCGTATAAAGACTGAACTTAAGTCATAAATATATGTTGAATAAAAAGTCTTTTTTCTTTCTTTTATCTGAAACACGGTTTTTGGTATATCTGAATTACTTTGTGGGTCCCAAAGCGAATAGGACCGCACGGTAGAGCCGACCCGTAACAACCCGAGTCACAGAGCTCAGCTGGTCCGGCAAACACACATATTACAGTGTTCCGTCAGATGTTCCACACGACAGTTTGTACTGAGCTCCCCTTAAATAAAATACAGGCGATACAAAAGGAACTCAGATCATCACTAAAGTCCACAGAGCCTCCATCGGGCAGAGAGACGTTTACCCTGAGAACGAACCTCCAGGAGGCGCCGCATTTAAGTCCTCCTCAAACAAATCACATTTAAGACTTAAAGAAAAGAAAAAGAACCGTTTCCATTATTCTTTTTGTCATATTGCATAATTTCCAGTCGTAGGTTTGCGTTTCCATCCAGTGTGCGCGACATCTTAAGAGTTTTCACAGTTGGGCTTCCTCCACTCCGTCAGGTGCCGCCGCCGGTGGGCCGTCCACGTCTCCCGACACGCAAAGAGCCGGCCGCAAAACCAGCAGCGGAAAACGGCGGCGGCCTCCTCTTCCTCCTCCTCCTCCTCCTCCTCCTCGCCACCGCCGCCGGAGGAGGCGTCGACCACTTCGTACTTCTTCCTGCTCAGCCGCCGGAGCTTCAGTTTCAACAGGAACCTCTCCTGCACGGCGCTGACGGCGCACGCCGCAGAGTCCGCCGGGTCGCTCGCCTTGGCGGCGGCGAGGGCGGCGGCGGTTCTCCGCGACAGCACCACCTTCTGCGCCTCCCCTCGGTACCGGTCGATGACCTCCATGATGCGGGCCACCTCGGGGATGCAGGCGTCCGGATGGTTCAGCACCACGACGGGCTGGTCGCCCGCCGGACGCTTCACCGGCTGAGATCGTCTGACGGCGACCAACTTCAGGGTCCTCGCCCGGTGCTTCGGGAGCGGCCGCCACGGGCGGGCGGCGGGCGGCGAGGGCGACCGGCGGATGTTGCCGAGGAGATCCGGGCAGGAGCCGGCGGGCGGGTCTCCGTCTCCGGCCCCTGCAGAGGGAACGAGGACCACGTCTTCAGAGCTCACGTCTCCTGAGGGACAAAAAGTCATTGAAGGCAACAATAAATAACTAATTATGTAGCAAGGGACAAACATTTAAGATGAAAACATTTGCATTAAAGTGCCACATTTACCAAAATAAAACTATTATAGTCATGAAATAGGGTTTTAGTTTTAGCTGAAATCAAAAAAGACGCGCGAGTCCTCAGAGAGAGATTGTTCTTTACTTTCATGAACAGTATTAGTCGACATTTAAGGTCCTAGAAGACAGAAAGAATATAAAATAAAGAATTTCTTTCAGGAATACTCCGACTAGCATCACGACTATTTTCTTCTCATGAATTTATGACGTTATTAAATTAAATTGAGTTTTCTTTCTCGTAACTTTGGCACTTTGATCTGAGGTTTTCTTTGATATATGAGCCCCTCTCCTCATGCCCCAGAGTTATCATCAGTTATCATCATTTATTTTGCTTTTAATGGCTCTAAAACTCCGCCGTAGGTCGGCCGTTTCTATTTGATGTAAGCTACGCAATCAAATGTCATCAAATCATAAATAACCATATTTGGACACTATAATTTGCCGTCTTACCCTGAACCGTGACAAAAGAAATGGAGACCGGTGAGGACTCGGTGGAGCCGCTGCGAGGAGCCGCTCCATCGGCGGCCGAGCTCATCCCGTCGTCCGACTCCCGGCGGTCCGTGCCGGGCGCCGACGCCGGGCGGCGTGCGTCCTCGGGACACGGCGACCGGCTCTCGGCGACTTCTGCTACCGAACGCTCCGGGAGCTCCTCCGCGCCGCCGGGCGCCTCTCGACGGAGCGCGGGGGCCACGCTTCCGTCCGGGCCGGGAGTCGAGCCGAGCCCTTCCCCTGGCGTCCTCCGTGGACAGGAAGCGACGGCTCCAGAGGGGTCGTCCAGGACAGCGCCGGTAGCTTTGGTCCATTGGTGCGCCTCCTCCTGGAGATCCTGCGCCTCCTCCTGGAGATCCTGCGCCGCCGCGGTCTGAGGGCATGGCGGTGCGGGGAGGTCGCCCCCCGCCGGACCGCTTCCTGGTGGAGACGGGGAGCTCGGCGACAGCCACTGCGCCTCCTTCACCGGACTCTTCTTCAACACCACCTTCAGCCCCGACGACCTCCCGCCCGACCTCTTGGATCTCGCCGTTCTTTTCCGTCTTCGCCGTTTCCGTTTCGGTGTGACTTTGTGAGCGAGGGTCTGCTCGCCGCTCTGGTTTGACAACTTCCGGTCCCCGGAGATGCCGATCCCGCCCGGTTGCGTTGGTCCCTCGGGGGGTTTTCCACCCGCCTCCATTTCCTGGTCACCCATTGGTTCCCGACTCTCTCCGTTCTCCTGCATTCGAGGGCACTCGGACGGCGGCGCACGCTCGCTCGGATTTGACTCGCCGCCGTTTTGGACAACGACGCGAGGCGCATCCTCCGGGGCGCCGTCCGGGGTTTCCTTCTCCGACGGCGTCGCCGCTTTCAATATTTTGCCGTATGCGGCGCCGTTCTGAGCCACGGTGATCTTGTTCTGGACGGTCAGGACGGTGAGGTCCGGTAAGCTCGCCGCGATGACGCTATCCGACTTCGGGTTGGCGTTCGCGTCTTGGGGGACATTCGACAAAACCGTCTTCAGGGCCTTCGTCCATTTCTGGTCTCCGGTGACAGATTTCATGAGGAACTGCTGAGTCTCCTCGAGTGTCGTCCGTGGATCCGACAGGTGGCAGAACTTATTGAGGAAGTCTCGCCCCGGCAGAGAAAGGCAGTCCTGGGTCAGCCAGCACATCTCCCTCACGGCACTCCTCGTTAACCTGGGCTTCACTTTTGGTATCTGGTCGTTTGGTTTCACCGCCAAGGAGCCGACCTCCTCCTCCTCTTCCTCCTTCCTCTGGTTACCATTCTGGCATACGTGGACCGCTTTAACGTGCTTCGCGATCAACCACTTCTGAGACGCCTCGAAGCCGCAGGGCTGGCAGCGCAGCTCCTGGGCGCTCGTCTTCGGCCCGTACCCCTCGCCCTTCGCGGGCGCCGAAAGCCCCTCGACTCCCTCGTCGCCCACATTATGTGCGTACGTGTGCTCCAAGAACACCCCGACGTCGCCCGTGGAGAATTTCGGACACGTCGCGCACGAATACTCGCCGGCGTGGCAGTGGCGGGCGGCCAGGTGCGCACTGAGCTCCGGCCAGGTGCGCGCGACGTGGTCCCGACAGACGGCGCAGCTGGAGAAGGTTTCCTTGTGGCTCAGCAGGTGCAGCTGCAGGTGGGAGAACTCGTGCGTACTGAAGGTGCAGGCGCCACACGCAAACACGGGCGCGCTCCCTCTGTGGCTCTCCTCAAAGTGCCTCACCAAGTCCTTGGCAACGTACCGAGAGTCGTCCCGACACCGAGCGCACGCGAACCTGAGCGCGGCGGCGCCGCCCTCCTCGGCTCCGCCGCCGTCGGCCCCGTGCCGCCCCCGCCGCGCCTCCTTCTGCAACGAAGGCCACGCCGCGCTCTGCTCCCACTCCCCCCCCCCCGCCGCCGGCTTCTTCTTCCTCTTCGGGCCGTGCTTATCTGCACGTTGCATACTCGGAGGAGGCCGAGCGGCAGTTTTCCTGAGGCGGGGCCATTTGTGCCAATCTCTAGTCCTCTTGTTGACGCCTGGCGGATCATCTCCGCAAGTATCCACCGGATCCATGTTTTGTTTTGGGGGGTTGTTGTTTCTCCAGGTTTCTGAAAAAATAAAAACATGACTAATACAGCTAGAAGGCCAATGCAACAAATACAAGAGCGCTTTATGTCTACGCCGTGGAGTTGTCGTTCTCTGTTTGGGTTCGGGGAGAACGACCGACCCGGGACACCTTCAATTTTGGAGAGTTATTATTTTGTTTTTACAAATGTACATTTGTCATTAAATGCTTTCACACAAACAAACAAAACATCCTTTGCTGGCTCATCACTTGCTGTCTCCCCCCCAACACACACACACTCTTAAGAGGTGCTGCGTTCACGGTCCTCCTCAACATGATATTAATGTAGAGTCCACCTGTTGCTGGCAAGGGTTCAAAACGCCTCCGCGCGGTTATTATTAATAATCCTTTGGCTCGACATCGGGATTAAAACAACAACAACCGGAGGAGTCGCATCGCCCGCCGGCTGCACTTCAACTCACCTGCACCACGCGAACTGTTGCAAACTCGCTTGCGACACAGCAACAACAACAAAAAGGCGCCACGAAAAAATAAAAATAAACGAAATTTCCAATTTATTTATTTTTAAAAGAGGAGAAAGGCTCGCGCGCTAATCCGTGACTCGTTCGGCCATTGACCAAAACAAAGTGGAGGAGACCTGCTGCCGGTCCAGTCGCCCAACCACGGTCACAAATAAAACAACTATCCCAGCGGATACGCGCGAGCCCTTCTCGCCGTGCGCGAGACGAGCCGCTTTGTTGCGCCGCCGTCGATCTGAAGCGTGCTGTGTCTGTTGTTGTGAAACTACGGTTTGTTTGTGGTAATTTGTAATTAACGTGACGCGACGAAAGAGCTCACAAAGACGAAATAACTCGGGAGGATGAAGAGCGACGAAAGTTACGCTCGGTCGTTTTTGGGGGGGGGTGGGGGGGTTCTCGAGTTGGACCCACCGGGAAGTTCCAACGGTACCGCGAAGAAGCTCCAGTTGTCTCATTGTTGTTGTTTTTACCTTTTTTTCTTGTTCCGTGGAGCGCTTGACAGCTCAGCGAGTGGCCGCCATGATGGATTCATACGGGGATTAACAGCCTGTGAGCGGTAGCCTCTTAGCCCTTTAGCCCCGGAGCCTCCGACGCAGAGCCGCGCGCGCGTCCCCGGGGCCTGCTGCTGCTGCGCGGCGTGCCGGGCCGGCCAGACACCGCTCCATTCACACGGAACAACTACACCCCCCACAACTATGTTTTTTTAAAGGTGCAAAAAGAAGCAAAGTTAACTACATCCGTCAAATGAATAGAACCCGGTCTCCTCAGCACACAACCCCCCCGCTGGAGGGTGTCGTGTCTCCGGGTGGATGCGCGTGTGTTGCCCCCTACCTGCACCGCGTCAGATGTTACCACATGTGCACACGTACAGACAGTGTTCAGCTATTAGATCATTACACCTGGAGCCTCGAGGCACTTACAAGTCCTTTGAGTGAGATTAGATGCTCATGATTCAAAAAAATAAAGGGGGTTGCACATACACTAACCTTTAAAAGTTAGAAATGTCTTTAATTTTCAAAGCACTGTTTTTTTCAATGAAGATAACATTAAATTAATCATAAACACTCTCTCAACATATAGTTAATGTGTACATGACTATTCTCTGGTGGTTAATGAAGTCTACAGAGGTGTGTAGAGGCCCATCTCCAGTGTTCTGATGGTACATTGTGTTATCGCCTTAGAAGACTAGCGGAGGGGTAGAAAACCCATTTGTATGTGAGCGCAGCTGAAAACAGTTATGCTGCTGAGAGAAGCTATAAAACTGGCCCTTCTTTGAGCCACAAGAAGAACTACATTAATATTTACAATATAAATCATTATTTATAACCTCATTGTTGTCTTGACTATATTTTATATACATTTTTTAAATTTCTTTTATACATAAAAGTTTAAGTTTTCATGGAAAACACGAAATTCCATTAAAATGACATGAATATAGAGTGACGGGCTCTTCAATATTCACTTCAATAAATCAAGAAAATGACATATTAGAAATAAAACAAGATAGTTTAAAGTATTTCTATTTATATATTTACATTACAATATTGTTCTATGATAATGATGTATTTGGAGATATTGCCTAAAGGTGTTACCTGTTAATAATGAACAAAGGGGGTGGGGGGGCCTCTGTCTTAGAGTCATGTGGTAGTTTAAGAGCCGTGTGTACTTTACAGCTTACACGGCCCAGAGATAACCTGACTTTCTTGGCTCCACATGACCTTTGAGCTGCCAACGACATGCAGCAGACCCCCCCCCCCCCCCCCCCCCCCCAGGTAAGGTATACAGATGAACTACACCCCACCACGCGTTCGCCGGCTTCAGCAGCATCGACTTGAGACTACTACCTCGAGCTAATCACTAATCCGAAAACCAGACTGTTTGCTGTCTCCTCTCTGGTGGTGGGGTGGCTCCCCCTGACATCAGGACAGACAAGTCTCTACATCTTCCTTCGGAGACAACACACACACTTTTTCACCTTATCTCTATTAAACACACATTTAGCACTTCACTTCAGTGATAGCACTTTACTTATGTACTTTTTTTATGGTTCTTATATGTTGAAATGTTAATGTGTATTGTTGTTTGTCTGTTTGTTCTTAGTTTGTACTCTTGAAAACTTATTGTTGTAAGTCGCTTTGGATAAAAGCGTCTGCTAAATGACATGTAATGTAATGTAATGTAACTCATGGAGGATGACACACAGCCCGTACTGACCCAGTGTGATACATCAATGCCTGACATGCCGCTTACATCCCTACTTTCCTCCCAAGTGGGGGGGGGGGGGGTCTGCATTTGAAGCCAACGGGCTCCACTCAGCGGGAGGGAAGACACAGAGAGGACGGCCACCGGCTCGCCCCACGCAGGGCGCCATTCGTTCAGGCCCATTGAGGCCGAGACGACCCACCATCGAGCAGTCGGCATTACCAATCCTCTTAAGACCCCTCCCCCCCCCCCCACACACACACACACACACACCTCCCTGCATGCATGCAGCCACAATCCCCACACTGCTCTTTTTTTGTCATTACCTAAGCATCACATGGCCCCCCTGTGTGTCTATGCTCCCGCACACCCCTCCATGTCGCTCCGACCTATTTGGGTCAGATTGAACGGCGCCGCGCTGCTCGGGGCAAACCGGCCCACTTTGAGTTTGTACCACGCAAACCGATGACCCAGTGACCCAGACGCACACGCGGGTTCCTGTTTCTCCTCCCTGTTGGTCAGATTGGCACCGCGTTGCATTCAGGGCACACGTATACGAGCTGCAGTTCGTTCACAAAAAGCTTTTTTCTTCTCACTTTGTATAACTTGGGGGAAACAGATACACTGAGAGTGAGCTCAGGGGTGAGATGAGGGTGAGATGAGAGTGAGCTCAGGGGTGAGATGAGGGTGAGATGAGAGTGAGCTCAGGGTGAGTTGAGGGTGAGATGAGAGTGAGCTCAAGGTGAGTTGAGGGTGAGATGAGGGTGAGCTGAGGGTGAGCTCAGGGTGAGCTGAGGGTGAGATGAGGGTGAGATGAGAGTGAGCTCAGGGTGAGCTGAGGGTGAGATGAGGGTGAGATGAGGGTGAGCTGAGGGTGAGATGAGGGTGAGATGAGGGTGAGCTCAGGGTGAGATGAGGGTGAGATGAGGGTGAGCTCAGGGTGAGCTGAGGGTGAGATGAGGGTGAGATGAGGGTGAGATGAGAGTGAGCTCAGGGTGAGCTGAGGATGAGATGAGGGTGAGATGAGGGTGAGCTGAGGGTGAGATGAGGGTGAGCTGAGGGTGAGATGAGGGTGAGCTCAGGGTGAGTTGAGGGTGAGATGAGGGTGAGCTCAGGGTGAGTTGAGGGTGAGATGAGAGTGAGCTCAGGGTGAGCTGAGGGTGAGTTGAGGGTGAGATGAGGGTGAGCTGAGGGTGAGATGAGGGTGAGATGAGGGTGAGCTGAGGGTGAGATGAGGGTGAGCTCAGGGTGAGTTGAGGGTGAGATGAGGGTGAGCTCAGGGTGAGCTCAGGGTGAGTTGAGGGTGAGATGAGGGTGAGATGAGGGTGAGATGGGGGTGAGCTCAGGGTGAGATGAGGGTGAGTTGAGGGTGAGATGAGGGTGAGCTCAGGGTGAGTTGAGGGTGAGTTGAGGGTGAGAGAACGAGGCAAACGAGGACAGTGACAGAAGAGTGACATGTACTAAAGATATCAATTTAAAATCAATGGTTTGTCTCCAGTCTCACACACAAAGCTTCTGTCCGTTTATTCCCAGGATAATCTTTATTTAAAGATCCAGGAGTCTGAGTTTAAACCTTAAGAAAAGAAGATAGGGGCAGCTAACGTGGATCCAGTTAATAAACCAAACTAAAGTATGTTTATCACATCCTATAATATATAACTTTGCATCAAATTGAAGAGAAGAGAGATGTTATGTATACTTGTCCGTGGATTTTATTTCCACATAATAAATGTCCCGTGTTTCATTTCTTACATTCTGCAGGATGACATTCTCTATACATGGAGTACATCACTTGTGTTTCCTCCTTCCTTTCTGGAACACTTTCATCCCTAAATACAAAGTTACATCCAAAAACTCAGAGCAGAAACTAGGCCGGCCACCGGTGACCCCTCTGATCTGACCCCAGGGCACCACGCTAAGCCCCTCACGTCCCTCACACACACAACCATCTATCAGGTGACGTCAGTAAGTCCTCCAGGGCTCAGGGTTTAAGGCCTTAGCGATTGAGCCTGTGTCCTCACCTGGTCTAATTCCCCCTTGGGTTGGCTTCTGGCTGCATGGGGCCAGTCGATTGGATGCTGGCGATAGGGGAGGGGAGTAGGGGGGGGATGCTTTCAAGTGCTAATCAGAAACGTTGTACTTTTGACAACAAACAAAAATTGAAACAAACTTTTTGGTGTAAAAGTGACATTCTACCAAAAAAACGGAGATAACTATTTTCGACAATGAATCAAGCGGCGACGAGTTTTGCAAGTGGTAAGATTAATGGAGTCTTCTATTTATTTTATTTATTTACATTTATTTAACCAGGAAAAGCTTCATTGAGATCAAACATCTCCTTTACAAGAGTGTCCTGGTCTGGACAAGCAGAAGCACATTAAATAAAGTTTATATACAACATAAAGAAGTGACAATAAAAAAATTAAAAAAGATAATTTAATTCACAATTTTATAGCAAACAATGTTAACCATAAACATCAATTTTACCACAAGTAATAATAATAACTTTATTTATATAGCACCTTTAAAACAGAGTTTACGAAGTGCTCTACAGAGAAGGCAAAACTAATCTAATGGTAAAATACTAAATAAAGAACAGCAGATAAACCACATTATGGGGAATAAAGAACTGCATACAATGACCAGATCACTTAGAAGCTGTTCTGTAAAAGTGTGTTTTAAGAAGTGATTTAAATAACTTTCTCCAACACAACTACACGGCTTCTTCTTCTTCTTCATCTTGTTGTTCGGCGTCGGTCGTCCCTGCGCACGCAACTTGAAACGTAGTGTTTCCGGGAGCACTTGAACGCAACAGGGGGGTGTTCGCTGAACTCGTGCTGAGCCCAAACAGCCTCCTACTACAACAATGACGAGCGCGAGCGCGTCCCGGCTGCGTTGACTCCGAGCCGGACTCCCGTGGCGCTGCCGGTTCTTCTCCCGCGGACTGCACACCGGGTGAGTCTGCACGTGCGTCTTGTTTTGTTTGATTTGAGAGTTTATGAAACCGACGACGTCACCGGGTGGTCCACTCAGCTGAGCGGCTGTTGCGTGTCCCTGCAGCAGCGGGGTGCAGATCCCCGCATGCGCAGACCACCATGAAGCACTAGTTGCCTGACTGCCCCCTCCCCCCCCCTCGCGTGTTCTGCCCTGCAGGGGGTCTCCAACGCGCCGGGACCAATGGAGCTGGAGGATCAGTGGTGGAAAGGACAACTCGCTGCAGACATCTACCAGGCGCTGCGGTACAAGGTGAGGGACTCAGTGATGGCTGCCAGAGGACAGCTCCGCGACATCAAGGAAGATTGTATTTATATATATATATAATTATTTGTATGTGTATATTTTTATTTATATATATGTGTGTATTATTTATATATATATATTAGGGCTGTCAGCGTTAACGCGTTAATCTATGCGATTAATTTGGCCGCGTTAACGCACTAAAATATTTTAACGCAACTTTGTTTACTTCCGGTGTTCGTTGAAGTTTTTACACTCAAACCGAGTGTCAAGCGCGGCAATGCGGTTTAACACTGTTTCCGTTTTAAAACAATTATTTCCCACGAAAATAAGAAGCAGAAATCAGTTTAACGTGGGTGGCTGAATCAGTCGGGTTTCCTCCTCCGCTCCTTCCTCCCGTCTCCCCCTCTGATACACAGAGGAACGGAGGGGCGGAAAGAACTCGTCACACGAAACCTTCACCGTGATTGGTCAATCCGTTTGTCTGTCAACATTTTGGGAAAAAAACAACCAATGAACACTCAGTAAATCACAAAGGACCTCCCACCTCACAGGTGAGGCTCATTAGCAGCCTGTCAGTCAGAGAGCAGAGAACATGGCGCGAGGACAATGAGCCTCATTGAATAGAGCTGAGATTGTTCTGGAATGTTTGATGTAGAACACGTGGGTATGTGTCATATGCAAACGCCTTTAAAAGGTGAATTTAATTTTTTTGTAAAATGTATAAAATGCCCCCAGCCTCCAGAGGGTTAACAGGACATATGTGAATGTCAGTCAGTTCCCAAGGCCACTGGTTCTGCTGTTCAGTGTTAAAGATGACAGGACCAATGGGGTCTCAATATACTTCTTTTTTTTTACTAATCTGATGTTTCACTGAAGAAACAATTTATCATCCACAATATTAAATACCTCGCTGGCACTTTATAGGTAGGAGCCTCTTTGAAAACACAGCTCTGTGTGAAGTTTGGTCTTTAAAAAGAATGAACTTTTAACTTTTAATTGCGATTAATCGCGATTAATTAATCGCAATTTCAAAATGTGCGATTAATTAGTTAATTTTTTTTAATCGATTGACAGCCCTAATATATATATATTTATATATATTCTTTATTATATTAAATATATGTATTTTAAATATATATTTATATTCCACCCCCTCGTGAATCTGTATTCTATTTGATTTTTGTTTTTCGGCAGAGACAAATCTGATTTTATTTGTCATTTCTAAACTAAAAAAAAAACTCATTAAAAAAAAAACAAGAATCTAAACATTATTTTTTATTTTGTTGTATTTGTATTGACCTTTTATTGTGCGCACCATGTGTTGTGAGAACGTCGGAGAAATATAATTGTAAAAAACATTTTTTGGTTTCTCGGGTTGACCAAACTATTTAGTGGCGGACGTTGTTTTCTGTGAGCACTGAACCGTCCCGTGGGTCACCAGCAGCACGCTGCTGAGGTCACATCTGAGGTCACATCTGAGGTCACATCGTACCCACGCATCAGTCTCCAGTGTGTGCGTGGAGTTCATCTTCACACGTTGGTACCAAACCAAGTGTGCGTGTTGTCTCCACAGGAGCTCAAGCTGCCGTCCTACAAAGGCCAGTCCCCTCAGCTCAACCTGAGGCGATACTTTGCGGACCTCATCGCCATCGTCAGCAACCGCTTCCGGCTGTGCCCCGCAGCCCGGCACCTGGGGGTCTACCTGCTGGACCTCTTCATGGACCGCTACGACGTCACGGTGCAGCAGCTCCACATGGTCTCCCTGTCCTGCCTCCTGTTGGCCAGTAAGTCCACGCGCGGCGGTCTTCTGGCCCCGCGCGGTGTTTCTTTAATGCAACTCTTCTACCACTGCAGGTAAATTTGAGGAACGGGAGGACCGGGTGCCCAAGCTGGAGACCCTGAACAGCCTGGGCTGCATGAGCTCCATGAACCTGGTCCTGACTAAGCAGGGCCTGCTCCACATGGAGCTGCTGCTGCTGGAGACCTTCCAGTGGAACCTGTACCTCCCGACGGCCGCTCACTTCATCGAGTACTACCTGTCCATCGCCGTCCACGAGGGCGACCTGCACGACGGCTGGCCCATGACCTGCCTGGGGAAGACCAAGCTGTACATGGCCAAGTACGCCGACTACTTCCTGGAGGTTTCCTTGCAAGGCGAGTTGCATTCCATGAGGCCTGTTGATGTTTTGGTGTGACGGGCGGAGGTCCTCGAAGACGTTCAATCGGCTCCCAGGGTTTAAACAAAGTTCTGCTTCACTCAATTTATATGAAAAGAAACCGGCAATTTGAGAGTTTATAGGAATGGCGTCATTTTAATTCAACGTTTGTGTCTCGCTGAAGAAATTAAAAGCAAAACAACGACTTCCTTTTCATAATGCAGGATCTACCCAACAAAATATCATTTTTTTCAGTTTATTTTTTAAAGTTTAATATAATAAAATAATTTACAATTGAATACATTTAAATGTTTGACTTGGAGCTCAAACACAACAACAAATCACGTGAATCCCAAGAGGGTCAAAACAGGAGCTAATCTGCTAAGCTAGTTAGCCTTAGCAGGAGTTAAGCTAGTTTTTTGTTCTCTTTCATGATTTGTAATTCATGAAAAATTTACTTTGTTGTGTGGAATAACAAAATGATGACACATGCTGGTTCAGCAAAATGGATTAAAAGATTTTTCAACAGCTGACGACCATTAATGTAGCTGTAGCTGACGCTAGCTGTGTCCGACTCACGAGTCACTTGAAAACCAGGAAAAGTCCTGGAATTATAAAAATGGTTATTTACAGGCCTGGAAAAGTCCTGGAGAAGGAAGAAAAATCCCCAAAGTCCTGAAATGTGTTTATTTAGGCTGAGTTTTAAATAATTAATATGCTTTTAAAAGAATAACGCTCAAAATATAAGCCGGCAAACACTTTGACCTACTCGCTGCAAGTGAACGCACCTTAAATAAAAAGACACAAATGTTTATTCTTTTAATCTAAACTATTGTTTTATTCATTTGAGTCATTTAAGGTGATATTCTGTATGCTTTTGAATTCCCTTTGTTAGTTTAAAGAAGACATTTTCTCACTTTTTCATGTATCCACTGAGATTTAAACAATGTTTGGTCATGGACATTTGGTTTAAAGTCCTGGACACCCATTGGTCGACACGTGTGTGACCCCTGCCTCTTGTGTGTGTGTGTGTGTGTGTGTGGCCGCCCTCACAGCGTCCCTGTGCGCTTGTCGTCGTGACGTTAATGCCGTGATGATCTTCCACATGAGGAAACATCCGTTAAACTCTCCTTCCCTCCCTCAGATCACGGGTTCTTGTGTTTCTCCCCCTCGCTGGTGTCGGCGGCGTGCGTGGTCACCTCCCGCCTCGTCCTGCACCTGTCCCCGACATGGCCGCCCCGACTGCAGCACCTCGCCGGCTACGCGTGGGAGAACCTGGTCCCGTGTGCCAAGAAGCTGCTCATGTGTGTAACGACCCGCCCGCCCGGCGGCTCGGGCAGCGGGACCGCGGCGCGCCGCCGCTCGCACAGTTCACGCGTCGGCGCTCGGCGGATCCTTTCAAAGCTTTTGTTCTGTTCCCTAGAGCTCATGACGGTGACGTCAACGAGGCCAACAAGCTGAAGGGCCCGCAGCAGGGGGGGGGGCCGGCGCCGTACCACGCTGCGGACCAGACGGCCGCCGGGGCCCAGTACCTGCACCAGCCCAGCATGCAGTATCCCCAGCAGGCTCCGCCGCAGCCGGGCCCCGCCCCCCCGACCCACAGGCCCGCCTCCTACCTCGGCCACGCCCCCGCCGACCTGCAGGATCCCAACGCCAACGCGCCGGCCACCGGCGCCTCGCAGGATCCCAAGTCCAGCGTTCCCAACCGGGCGTACCAAGTCGGCGTGCAGTACGGCTGCGCCGCCCCCTGCTTCGACAGATGATGGACTTTCTCAGAATAGAGTCCTTTTTTTTTGCCAGAAGAAGACAAAAGAGATGTAGAGCTGTTCCTCTGGAACACAATGCAACCAAAGAAGAAGAAAAGTGTTTTTAATTTGGAGAGACTTGATCAGATTGGTACTGCACTTTGACCCACGAGGAGGACGCAGCGCGCAAAGCTACGCAACACGCACAAAGCTACGCGCACTAAGCTACGCGCACTATGCAACAAGCGCTACGCAACGCGCACAAAGCTACACGCACAAAGCTACGCAACACGCGCAAAGCTACGCAACATGCACAAGGCTACGCGCACAAAGCTACGCGCGCTATGCAACAAGCGCTATGCAACAAGCACTACGCAACGCGCACAAAGCTACGCGCACTATGCAACAAGCGCTATGCAACAAGCACTACGCAACGCGCACAAAGCTACGCGCACTATGCAACAAGCGCTATGCAACAAGCACTACGCAACGCGCACAAAGCTACGCGCGCTATGCAACAAGCGCTACGCAACACGCGCTATGCAACGCGCTGCAGTCCTCGTCTGGGTTCAGTTTGGGTTCCTGTTTGTTTGAGGGGTCGGGGGTCGATGTCGGGGGTCGATGTTGCAGCGAGAGGCAGAGTTTGCACCACTGTGTTGTGTCACTGTTTAATTTAGCTACAGACCAAAAAGTCTATTTATTTGAGCCAAATTACCTCAAAAGTATTGAATGTACGAAATAGCGCCAACGCCTTCAGCCTGAAGGTTTACGGCCAGTTACAAGAAGAAGTGACTGTTTGTGGTTGAGGTTGGAGAGCACCGTGTTTGGAGGTGTTCTCTTCCTCAAACTTTTCCTTTTTTCTTTTTGTTGTTTTCTCTCTTTTTGTGATTAGTGTCGTTTGTTTAAACTGAGGAGAAAGTCTCAATTTGTTTGCGGAGGAAACGGTTGCTCTGCACCGAGGATGTCAGTCAGTGCTGTGCACTTCCTTGATAGTTTTAAATAAAATACAAATCTGTGCTGGTTGGACTGAGATCTTTGTCTAATTTTCCACTTCCTCAAAATTAAAAGATCGACTCTGTGAGCATCGTGATCTGTTTTCTTACATCCTCGTGTGAACATGTGGAAAAAATGATATACATCAACCTCAATATCCTGTCGTCCGATATAACACCGCCGTTACCTCTGATCTCAGAAAGACGCATTTATTGTAATTGCATTAGATTGTACAAGTGTGCCAAATAAAGTGCCCCACCTGATTCTTTATCTACTGGGCAGCGTCAAGGTATGTTTATACACCTGTTACACAAAAACACATTATTCTTGTTCAGCATGTGAGATGTATGACTTGTGAACCAGCAGCAACCGCAGCCAGTTGACTCAAAAGAAATGTCAAACATATATATAATCTCCAGACCAGTCTGCAACGTCCCCGGTGTCATTCCCCATCTCTCTCTCCCCTAATTTCCTGTTGGAGCACAAAAGCAATGCATCATAAACTAGAATGGGCACTCGGTAGAGTGCATACCTTCGCATAGCACAAGATTGGGCATTGAATTATGAACATTTTGGCATTAGTTGCATGCCAATTGGACAAAAATGTATCGTGCTATGGTAAAAAAAGAGTTTGACCTTTCCTTGACCTTTGACCCGATTGATCCCAAAATCTAATCAACTGGTCCCCGGATAATAAACAATCATCCCACCAAATTTCATGCGATTCGGTTCAATACTTTTTGAGTTCTGCGAAAGATTTTGACCTGTTCATGACCTTTGACCTTTGACCCGATCGATCCCAAAATCTAATCAACTGGTCCCCGGATAATAAACAATCATCCCACCAAATTTCATGCGATTCGGTTTAATACTTTTTGAGTTTTGCGAATAAAACGCATACAAATAAATAAATAAATAAATAAATACACGGCGATCAAAACATAACCTTCCGGCATTTTCAATGCGAAGGTAATAAATAAATAAATACACGGCGATCAAAACATAACCTTCCGGCATTTTCAATGCGAAGGTAATGACAACTGGAAAAATAAGAAATCATCCTGTCGATTGCGTTTATCTCTGGTGTAGTGGCGACGTGCGGCCTGCAGAGGGCAGTGTGCGCCACACTCCTGTTGCTCTGTGTGGCCTCGCAGCTCTGGGATCATGTTCTGCAGCTCAACACTTGTCTCAGGCCTGGAGATAAAAAGGACTCGCAGAGGTTCACTATTGTCTTCTAGGCTCCGCACGAAAAGAAAAGGCTAAATATTGGATCCTTCGTACATTAACGTTGTTTTGCTCTGTGACGACATCAGCGGTCCTCAGTCGCATACATGTGCAAAGTCACTCGTGAAATGATATCAAATGATATCCTGGAAAACTGAGTTAGGAAAATAAATAAGAAGACATCTCATGAGTTTAAATTATTTCACATATTGTTTACTTTTCCCATATGTATTAACATGATGATAATCTCACATAAATCACATCCATCTGGAGGAGGATAAATAAACCCATTAAACACATACAAGTGATATAATTCACATTCAAAGTTCTGAAAGACCTCTGCAGATGTTATCAAAATAAACTATTACAACCTAACAATTAACATGATGATAATCTCACATAAATCACATCCATCTGGAGGAGGATAAATAAACCCATTTAACACATGCAAGTGATATAATTCACATTCAAAGGTCTGAATGCAGGCGTCTATGTGTTATGATCCGCTCCCAGTCAGATGTTTGATTCCTGTTGAAAACGGGATGCAGATAAAACACTTAGTGCTCAAAATACAACAACTCAACATTGTGTTATATTTCCACAGATTCTGATTCCCAACGCGTGTCTTTTTTTTAAACGTGTTTTTCTGCACTATTTACTGACATCAGTGGGTGAGACAGTTCAGCCTCTAAATAAATATCTCAGTATAAATGCAGCTGCTCCCTCCATCAGCTGCTCTTCTCCTTTTCACCAATACTCAACACATGGTCTCTGCAGCAGGGCAGCAGCAGTGATGTTCCCCCTGAGAAATATTTTGTCCAGCCGACTACTCCCTGACCAGCATTTTGAGTTGGAAAAAAATCCTTAATATGCAGCATTTTGCATATAATATGCTTATATTTTATTGAATATTTATGAAATAACTATTTTCAAAGGCTTTTTTAGTGGAAGCTCATTTGAGAACCACTGACATCGTAGATAAGTACTCCAGATGCGTTGCATCTAAACACTGCAGTCCATATGGAACAAGTTTATTCGATATATATAGTCGTTATTTCTAAAAGTTAAAAAGTAAAGTATTACAAAAACAAACCTCTCTGAGTTTCACTTTCAATAAAATAGAAGTAAAAAGCATCCTGATCATTTATTAACAAAAACAGAACAACTTCCACCGTGCTTAGCAACCTGCAGACTCAATAAACAGGATTTATAGTCTTATCGGGAACATAGCACTCCAAACTGACCTGTGCTTATTTTAGACGTTGCATAACAATGTTTCAAAACTATCTTTCATAACCACAATTCTGATAAGAGACAGGATGCCTATTATGTGATAGTCATTTATAATTCAATACGCAGTCTTTCGTTACGCCTTTCCTCTTCAGAACTGACCTCTTCTTTAGTTCTCTCTTTTTGTAGAGTATGGAGTTCACCACACGCAGCTTTCTCCAACCGGTTTCCTACGACAATCCTCGAAGAACACGTTGACGGTTGTATTTTCTTCTTTGTTTATTTCAGTCACATTGCTAGAAGACAAGAGATACACCTTCAAATCACACAGCGCACACTGTATATGTAATATTCAACCATCACAGGTATCGCAGACCAATAGGACTTAGGGATAATAGAGATAAAGGATGTGACATAAAAAGACTGTGAGACATTATGAGAGGTCGCCTGTGACGTCTTTCCCTTCTTGCATTGTAATAAAACATGTCAGCTGCACAGTAAACTCCAGTGTTAAAGTTCAGTGTCAAAGTATATTGACTTTCAGAGTAAATAGCCCCCAGTGTTGGTGTCAATATTCAGTTGGTGTAAATATTCACATGTTTGTGTAGAATATATAGTTTTAAAGTGAATTGACTGTCAGTCATTACAGCTAGACCAAGAGTAAAACGACCAGTGATGACAACATTCACTGTTACTCTGGAAAGCTCCGCCCCCTCTTCCTGTTACTCTGAAAAAGCTCCGCCTCCTTCCTTCTCCTGTTACTCTGAAAAGATCCACCCCCTCCTTCTCCTGTTACTCTACAATGCTCCGCCCCCTCCTTCTCCTGTTACTCTGGAAAGCTCCGCCTCCCTACTTCTCCTGTTACTCTGGAAAGCTCCACCCCCTCCTTCTCCTGTTACTCTACAAAGCTCCACCCCCTCCTTCTCCTGTTACTCTACAAAGCTCCACCCCCTCCTTCTCCTGTTACTCTACAAAGCTCCGCCCCCTCCTTCTCCTGTTACTCTGGAAAGCTCCGCCCCCTCCTTCTCCTGTTACTCTACAAAGCTCCACCCCCTCCTTCTCCTGTTACTCTGGAAAGGTCCGCCCCCTCCTTCTCCTGTTACTCTGGAAAGCTCCGCCCCCTCCTTCTTCTGTTTCTCAATTAATTAACCTTTTACTGATTCATATAATTAGTAAATGTGGAGATGACACAGTCCAGAGGATGTTATGTAGCATTTAAATACAATAAAATAAACCGTGTTATTTAAATAATGGGTATTTTGCATACCTGCAGTCAGAGAGGTGTCACGTGGGTGAGTCATGCTTCAAGGAAGTAAGATCTGATAAACCATTAAAACATTTATATGGGTTACGCTCGCTGTGTGTGATTGTGTCTGATAGGTGCACTTACAAACAAAGAGTCTGGTACAATAATATGAATGTTATTTGCATATTGTAAATACAAGAAAAGAGCAAATTTGTCTGAAACACTAAGCATGATTAACCTTTGCTGAATGCCAAATGCCAAATTATTCATTATAGATAATAATTAATATAAATTGTACATTTTTCTTTCATATTCTTAAGTCAAGGCAAAGGACCCTTGACATATAGCCATTGGCCTTTCAGGACCACGGTCAGCACAAGAATCATTGACACGTTTAACTGAAGGTAAAATTCAGCAATGTAAATCAAATATAGTGAAACTGCTTATGTAACAAATTTAAACTAAAATTATTTTTATCTGATTTTAGAAGCAAATCCAGTTCATGACAAATATATATAATATATATATAATATATATAATATATAATATATTTATTATATATATAATATATATATAAATATATTTATATATTTATATATATATATATATATTATACATATATAAAAATATATCTGAAAAATATATTATATATTTAAACTAAGATTATTTTATCTGATTTTAGAAGCAAATCCAGTTCATGACAAATATATATAATATATATATATAATATATTATATATATATATATTATATGTATTATATATATTATATATATATATATAATATATATATATATTTATATATTTATATATATATTGTATACATATATATATATATTATATTATATATTTATATATATATATCATAGATATATATATATATATATATATATATTATATATTAGGACGCAACAATATATCGAATAGTATTGAGAACGATTTTTTCCCTTTCCATTCGTTTCCTCTTTTAACCTGCATTCTGATTGGCTCTCTCAATACGCTGCTAGCCAATCAGCCTCCGCCCGCCGTGGAGGAAGGAATAAATGCAAGATGGCTCCTCATATAAAAACAGTCTTCTGGGTCGCCCTCGGCGCGCTTCAAAATAACTCTTTTTACCTAATTAGGTTGAAATATTTATCCGCGAAGGGTTCCGAGGGGTAACGTCAGCTATAGATTGTTGTGCCTGTGGTATTCGGCGATAGTTCACGGGATAAGATACCGGAGAGACAAGGGGGACAACTTTGTACCCATGAATCGGAGGTGAACTCCGGGGTTCGGGAGTCGGGCCGGTCGGGCGCGCGCGCCGCCTGGGCCTCGGCTAGCTTAGCGGAAGCTGCTAACTAGCTAATGACTTCATCTATCTGCTGTTATCTGCCGCATTGGGAGCCGTTAAACAGCGGGGAGGAGGAACGAGCCACGGTGTACTGCCTGTTGAATGTGGGTGGGAGGAAGGCCGGTTCAAGAAGCGACCATGGCGGTATCGAGGTAAGACTTGTCTGCCTCCGCGGACCCGCTTTTTGTGTTTGTTTTAATCCGTCCAAACCAATTAACGTTCGCGAGCTAACATGCTAATACGCGTTAGCTTTGGATTTGGCCCTGTAGCGGCCGGCTAGCGTTAGCCTGGGAGCTAACGCGGTGTAGCATTATATAGTGCCTGTTCGCGGGCACATAACTCAACGTTTACGTCGGGTAACGATAACATGAAATACAATATATATATTTAAAGTGTTTAAGTGAGTCCTGACGCCCTGTAAACGGTGGTTCTGTTATAAGGCTGTAACGTAATGAGTGAGGTTGGTTTCATGAAGGCCAGTTTAGCGACACCCTAGAGTCCGTTATTGGGGACCTGGAGAGTTCTACTGATAGGGGGTATCGATAAACTTGATCAGGATCACTGTATATAACAAACATGTCGACGTGCAGGTGCCTGCAGCCCGGCCTCGATGCTGAAGTTTGGTTACTTGTTGAATAACCTTATGATTATGCTGCTTCTGTTCCCTCTACAGAGTGTTTGGATGTTTACTATCAGTGGAACCTCTCATGTAGTTTTAATAACGAGCCGCTAAAGACCAGGTTCATTAGACGGGTTACCTGGGGGCAAAGCCACACTGGGGCTGGGCAACATGGGAGGGGTGGAAATCAATATCACAATATTATGGTCCCATTACCTCCCATTGATATTTGCATCATTACACTAGAAGATTTATTTAGACTTTTTAATAATGAATCATATGTTCTGTGACTTAAGTGGGTTAAGGCAAGTAGTAGAATAAACCGCTTCATTCAGATAATTTCATTTTAAAAGCATAAAAAGACAACGCTAAATGCAATATAACAATTAATAAAATGATTTAACCCACGCAAATATTATTAATTACATGCTGATGAATTATCATAAATCACTGATTCAAATTATTTGATATATATTTAGATATATCAAATGTATAACTATATATATATTTGATATATCAAATATATATATATTTGATTCATATATATATAATATATATTTTATGTGTGTGTAGATATATGAATATGTGTATATATGTGTAGATAGATAAAGTAAAGGTCATATCAATGTACACAAATGCAGATTTAGAAGTGATCCTTGCATATGAGAGCACCAGACATTTGAGAAGAGGAACCGCCGTGTTTGTTCAGTGCGGCACATTGTGCACGGCCCGTAAAGTTTCCATTGACTTTTTTAATTTTTTATTGTCGCCCGTCTTCAGACTCGATCGTTTGTTTATCTTGATTGACACCGGGACAACACCAGTGACCAGGAAAGCAGCGGCCCAGCAGCTCGGAGAAGTGGTGAAACTCCACCCACATGAACTCAATACCCTCCTGTCAAAGGTGCGTCTGGTGGCTCACTGTCTTCTTGATCCTCCATAAAATAACGTCATCCGGGGCGTATTTGACTGTCTCTGCACTCAAATGTGTGAAATATTGATCGTTTAAAACAGTAACTGGATGTGCCATCATAGCACCTTGATTGGGTTGTGTATGTTATTCCCACTTTAACCTAACTTCTTCACAAAGGCTGTACACGGCCCAGTTTCTGCTTGCCTTTTTTTACAAGAGACATTTTAAATGTATTTTCTGTCTACCAGATTTTGACCTACCTAAGAAGTCCCAACTGGGACACTCGAATAGCAGCAGGCCAAGCTGTCGAGGCCATCGTAAAGAATATTCCTGAGTGGGACCCGACGCCCAAACCGAAAGAAGGCAAGTGTTTTCTGTCACATTTCAGTGTCCCTAAAGAAATGATTCTCAAATTTCTTCTGTCACGCCCACTTCGGAGGAAGAGAGATGTTCGTGCCCCAACAAAATTGTGACAATGGTGAATGCTGGTCCATGGCAATGGTCCATGCTGAATTATTATTGAAATAACAACGCAATGTGACTCCATCTGTGCTATTTCAAATAATATAATTACTTTGCTATCACCTTTAAATTAAACCAGATTGCTCCTTTAGACCAAAAACTAATACACGTTTTCTCTAACTTATATTAAAATGCAAAAAATAACTTGTCAAAATAAATTGCTTATTGTTGCTGCAATTAACCTGTTTTGCACTTTAAGATGATAACAAAGTGCACCCTGTAAACTAAAACAACAAGTTCAAATATGTGGCAATAAAGAGTTTTCCTGAGTTTTACATTGCATATCTCTTCAAAATATTAATAACGTACAAAAGGCGTAAAATCTGATTCAACAAGTACTTGGAGGGCCCAACGTGCCGCTCTGAGACTCCTGCTTCTTCCCGTAGAGTCCGGTGACGACTCGTCTCCAGACGACTCCTCTTGTGACCGCTTGAGTTTCTACCACTTCGACATCTCCCGCCTCCTCAAGCACGGCGCCTCTCTGCTGGGATCCGCGGGCGCCGAGTTTGAGCTGCAGGATGACGCAACCGGTTAGTAATGGTTCTCGTTTGTTTCCGTCGGAGTGACCCCCAGGCGGCAGCGCTCTGGATTAACATGCAAATGGAGGAAAAGGATCCATTGTTACTGTGTTCACGCTTTATGTTCCGTGACCTGACTTTGAGCTCGTTGGAGTATTTTGAGTCATTACTTTTCTAAATTGCCCTTTTTTGGGATTTACTCTAGTTCCATAAAAGAGGAGCTTCATACCTGAAGGCTCAGTTAGTTCACAGGATAAATGTGGACGGCTTAACCAGAGAATGGACTCTTGTGTTTATTATTTTTCACAAGCAGAACTAAATCGGCGTCTCACGTCCAGCGATATTAAAATCAGAGATCTGAGACGCCACCAAGACGAAGAGCCTTTGAGCAAACGGGCCGACTCGCATCCACAAAACAAATATAGTCTCGAGAGCCCGATATCATCAGAACCCTGAGCCCAACAGTGATAACAAGAGTAGAATAAGCTGAAGGAAGTGGTTTAATAACCACAAAGTCTTTTTCAGTTTTATTTGTATAGCCCAATTTCACAAATTACAAATTTGTCTCGGAGTGCTTTACAATCTGTACACATAGACATCCCTGCCCCAAAACCTCACATCGGACCAGGAAAAACTCCCAAATAACCCTTCAGGGGGAAAAAAAGGGAAGAAACCTGCAGGAGAGCAACAGAGGAGGATCCCTCTCCTAGGATGGACAGATGCAATAGATGTAATGTGTACAGAAGGACAGATTTAGAGTTAAAATACATTCAATGAATATGACAGAGTGTATGAATAGTTCATAGTAGGCATATTCCACGATGGAGACCTCCACGATCCATCAGGCAGATGGCGGTGGGAGGAGGAGTGCGGAGTCTCAACAGTAGGCGGAGTCTCAACAGGACAGTGGCGTAGTCAGGAGCAGGAATTCCACGACCCAGACCTCAATGATCCATCAGGCAGATAGGATCTATGTCGTCTCATAGGGTCCGATGACCCCATGAGACGTGAAGTCAAAAGGACTCCGGGAGAAAGCAGAATTAGTAACGTGTGATTGAGAGATGAAAATTCATCCTTAAGGAGAGAAAAGAGAGGAGATAGGTACTCAGTGCATCCTTAACGTCCCCGGCAGCTATAAGCCTATAGCAGCATATCAAGGGGCTGGACCAGGTGAACCTGATTCAGCCCTAACTATAAGCTCTGTCAAAGAGGAAGGTCTTAAGTCTACTCTTAAACGAGGTGACTGTGTCTGCCTCCCGGACTGAAATTGGAAGCTGGTTCCATAAAGAGGAGCTTGATAACTAAAGGCTCTGGCTCCCATTCTACTTTTAAGACTCTAGGAACTACAAGTAGTCCCGCATTTAGTGAGCGTAGCTCTCTAGTGGGCAATATGGTACTACAAGCTCCTTAAGATATGATGGTGCATCACCAATCAAGGCTTTGTACGTTAAGAGAAGAATTTTAAAAGTGATTCTTGATTTTACTGGGAGCCAGTGCAGAGCAGCTAGTGCAGGAGTGATGTGATCTCTTTTCTTAGTTTTAGTGAGAACACGAGCTGCAGCATTCTGGATCAACTGGAGGGACCTAAGAGACTTATTAGAGCAGCCTGATAATAAGGAGTTGCAGTAATCCAGTCTCGAAGTAACGAACGCGTGAACCAATTTTTCTGCATCTTTTTGAGACAAGATGTGCCTGATTTTTGAAATATTACGTAGATGAAAGAATGCAGTCCTTGAGATTTGCTTTACGTGGGAGTTAAAGGACAAGTCCCGATCAAAGATAACGCCAAGATTCTTTACAGTGGTGTTGGATGCTAGAGCAATGCCGTCTACAGAATCCACATCACCAGATAATTGATCTCTGAGGTGCTCAGGGCCGATTAAAATTACTTCGGTTTTGTCTGAGTTTAACATCAAGAAATTGCAGGTCATCCATGTTTTTATGTCTTTAAGACATGCTTGAATTTTACCGAGTTGGTTGCGCTCCTCTGGTTTTATCGATAAATATAGTTGAGTATCATCTGCATAACAATGAAAGTTTATGGAGTGTTTCCTGATAATATTGCCCAAAGGAAGCATGTATAAGGTAAATAAAATTGGTCCAAGCACAGAACCTTGTGGAACTCCGTGATTAACGTTGGTGGTTATCGAGGCGTCATCGTTTACAAATACAAACTGAGATCGATCTGATAAGTAGGATTTAAACCAAATTAGTGCCGTGCCTGAAATGCCAATCGACTGCCCCAGTCTCTGTAACAGGATGTCATGGTCAATGGTGTCGAATGCAGCACTAAGGTCTAACAAGACCAGGACAGAGAGGAGTCCTTTATCTGCTGCCATTAAGAGGTCATTTGTAATTTTCACCAGTGCCGTCTCGGTGCTGTGGTGTTTTCTAAATCCTGATTGAAATTTCTCAAATAAACTATTATGATGTAGAAAGTCGCACAACTGATTTGCGACCACTTTCTCAAGGATCTTGGAGAGGAAGGGAGGTTAGAGATCGGTCTGTAGTTAGCCAACACCTCTGGATCCAGAGTGGGCTTCTTCAGGAGAGGTTTAATAACAGCCACTTTGAAGGAGTGTGGTACGTGACCTGTTAGCAGAGACACATTGATAATATCTAATAGAGAGCCGCCAATTAAAGGCAAAACGTCTTTAAGCAGCCTCGTCGGGATGGGGTCCAAGAGACAGGTAGACGTGTTCGAAGTAGAAACCGTTGAAGATAATTGGTCACGGTTGATGGGAGAAAAGCCCTCCAAATATACACCAGGGCATACAGCGGTTTCCAAGGCCATTCCACTTGAGGACAGATTGGCAGTGGTTATGGGCAAGAGAATATTAATCTTGTCCCTAATAGTTAAAATCTTTTCATTAAAGAAGTTCATGAAGTCATTACCACTGAGGTTTATAGGAATGCTCGGCTCTGTCAGCCTGGCTACAGTGCTGAAGAGAAACCTGGGGTTGTTTTTATTTTTTTCTATTACTGATGAGTAATAGGCTGCTCTGGCATTACGGAGGGCCTTCTTATATGTTTTAAGACTATCTCGCCAAACTAAGCGGGATTCTTCGAGATTAGTTGAACGCCATATGCGTTCAAGCTTTCGTGACGTTTGCTTCAGTTTGCGGGTCTGAGGGTTATACCAGGGAGCAAACCTCCTCTTCCTCACTGTCTTCTTCTTCAGAGGGCTATCGAGTCCAGTGTCATTCTCAGAGAGCCTATGGCACTGTCAACAAGATGATCAATCTGGGACGGACTAAAGTTAGACCAGGAGTCCTCTGTTATATTGAGACGTGGTATCGAATCAAAAACAGAAGGAATCGCTTCTTTAAATTTAGCTACAGCACTGTCAGTTAGACATCTGGTGTAGAAACTTTTGACTAACGGAGTACACTCCGGTAGTATAAATTCAAAAGTTATGAGGTTGTGGTCTGACAGAAGAGGATTCTGTGGGAAGACCTTCAAATGCTCAATGTCAACGCCATAAGTAAGAACAAGATCAAGCGTGTGGCCAAAGCTGTGAGTGGGTTTCTGTACTCTCTGACAGAAGCCAATCGAGTCCAACAAGGAGATGAATGCAGCACTAAGGCAATCATTATCAACATCCACATGGATATTAAAATCTCCAACAATAATAACTTTATCGGTTTTAAGAACCAAACTTGATATAAATTCTGAGAATTCAGATATAAACTCTGAATATGGACCTGGTGGCCGGTACAGAATCACAAATAGAATTGGCTGTAGTGTTTTCCAGGTTGGATGTGAAAGACTAAGAACAAGGCTTTCAAATGAGGTGTAGTGTAATTTTGGTTGAGGATTAATTAATAGGCTCGATTCAAAGATGGCTGCTACTCCACCTCCTCGACCGGTGCCTCGAGGAATGTGAGTATTAATATGACTTGGAGGAGTCGATTCATTCAGGCAGACATATTCTTCATGGCTCAGCCAGGTTTCAGTTAGGCAACATAAATCAATGTGATTATCTGATATTAGATCATTTAGTAACACAGCTTTAGATGACAGATCGAATATTTAGGAGACCACATTTAATAGACTTATTTTGTTGCACTGCTGAAATAATGGTGTTAACTTGTATAAGGTTATTGTGTACGACTCCTCTTCTGCTTACTTTTAATTTATTTAATTGAAGTGGCCGTGGGACAGACACAGTCTCTACTCTAAAGTCATGGGTGGGTAACTGCTCGAATGGAAGAGCAGAGAAGGGTGTTAAACTACAACTCTGCTCCCGGTTCCTGATCTGAACCCTGGGTTGTCATAGATTAAGTCCGGTGATCAACTTGGTCATATTCGCAGAAATGAGACGCGCTCCGTCCAACGTGGGATGAATGCCGTCTCTCCTCATCAGATCAGGTTTTCCCCAGAAAGTCTTCCAGTTGTCTACGTAGCCCACATTATTCGCTGGGCACCACCTCGACAGCCAGCGGTTGAAAGACGACATTCGGCTAAACAATTCGTCTATCTGCAAATTTGGGAGAGGGCCAGAGAAAATTACGGTGTCCGACAACGTCTTGGCATAAGCACACACCGATTCCACATTAATTTTAGTGAGTTCCGAGCGGCGGGCTCGAGCGCCATTACCACCGGCGTGTATTACAATCTGACTGTATCTCCGCTTATCCTTAGCCAGCAGCTTCAAACAAGACTCCACGTCGCCCGCTCTGGCCCCCGGGAGGCACACGACTCTGGTCCGCGGCTTCGCTATTTTCACGTTCCTGACTATAGAGCTCCCGATAACCAGGGTGTGTTCCTCAGCGGGTGTGTCGCTGAGCAGGGAAAACTGGTTCGAAACGTGAAGTGGTTGGTGCACAGCGAGCTTCTGTGTAGACTTACTACTCCTGCGAACAGTTACCCAACCACCCGGCTGCACGGTTACCGCCGGGGAACAGCTATCAGCTGACTGTAGCTCCGCTACGGGAGAGGGCGGGCTAACTAGCATAGCTGTCTGAGCTTCGATGGCGCGGAGCCGTGCATCTAACCCACTTAGACCTGCCTCCAACCTAGCAAATAAACTACACTTGTTGCATGTATCGTTATCATTAAGGGAGGCAGGGGGATAACTATACATGAGACACACTGAGCAAGAGGGAGCGGGAGGGAGAGAAGAAGAAGTCATGCTCGCTGTTGAGCTGGCAACCAGAGCTTACCGGAAGAGTGAGATGATGCGTTCAGGAGCAGCTGGGAAAATCAGATGATCAGCCAGATGACAAGAATACAACATCTTGGCTCTGTTCCAGACCTTCGTATGAGGAAACTGGACCTCGCTGAGTTCTAGTTGCTCTAGAGTTCCACCCTGTCATTTAACTTCCTCAGGTGAGATTGACCCTAAAGAACGTCTGGCCCGCCAGAGGAAGCTCTTGCAGAAGAAGCTGGGTCTGGACATGGGCGCCGCCATCGGCATCGACACCGAGGAGCTGTTCAACGACGAGGACCTGGACGACAGCGGCGGGCCGCGGGCTCACGGGAGCAAAGCAACCGCCGGGTCCAGCGCCCACAACAACCTGGTGGGTCTCACTCAGCACCCCTCACCTGTTTGAGTGAGGAGGCACGACGAAGTTCAAGATTATCAGACGTGAGGCAGGAAATGGGGAAACTTGTCGCCAAATCAATTAAAAATCAAGAAGATTGCGTCGTCAAATAAATGACTCGTTCCTTTCTCTCGCTGCCTCTTGATTCCTTCCTTGGTATTTGTAATTTTCTTTTCTGCTTCCGGGCCTGCGTGCCTCATCCATTGTGAGGCGCTGCATTCGTGTCAAGTTGATGGAACAGGGTTCACACGGTCATGGAAAACCTAGAATATGTTCATTTACACCGTGTGTATTTATACTGAATGCTTTGGAATTGTCATTTTTAGTTTAAATATGACATTTTATCACTTTTTCATGTCTACACCCGAGATTTAAAAATGTTTGCTCATAGAAATGTAGTGAATAGTCCTGTAAACCCAATGTGTATGAAGCCTGATGGAAGGCAGACGCTCGGTGTGGTTCTACAATATGATGATTTCCTTTTACCGATTGGCCGCTGCTCTTGAACTGGCAGTATGGAGCACGGGGTCTTCATTCTCTGCGGTATAAAATAGCGAACAGGACTTGTACGTGAACTGAGGGGGACTTGTTCGTCTAGAGGAAGCGCCGCTGAGTTTGTGGCGCTTTGAGCCAGAGAATCGATTTATGAAAGAAACGGTCGGTAATCATGTCTCCGGTGTACGTGCGTGTGGAATGGAACCGTAACATGACCCCGTGGTCTTTGTTCTCAGCCCCTTCAGGCCGCCGAATTGATTGACTCTGAGTTCCGGCCCGGCATGAGCAGTCGCCAGAAGAACAAGGCCAAGCGGATGGCCAAGCTGGTGGCCAAGCAGCGGTCCAAAGACATGGAGCCCAATGAAAAGAGGTAGAAGGACCCTCACTGTGTACCTGAAACGTGTCCATCAGAACTCCATGAACATCAACACATATTGAAGGGGTCAACATGTAGTTTACATTTTCATCTTAACAGTTTTGGACCCTCTGTTTTCTTTTAAAGTTTGATGGCTTCTAATAACTTCTAATAACATGATTTACCTAAAGTAACGACAGCTTCGAGGGCGAGCCGGAAGAGAAACGAAGGAAAACCAGCAACGCTGTCGCCGACCAGGCGACGGAGAGCAAAGCCTCGACGGACAACGTCCCTGAAGGCAGCGGCGTTTTAGAGGAGGTGAGGAATCCCCCCAAAACACGTCCTGGGCTCTGGCGTCGTGTGGCTGACGCTGTGTCTGTGTGCAGGAGTGGCCTCTGGAGAGCTTCTGCGAGGAGCTCTGCAACGACCTCTTCGATCCGTCGTGGGAGGTAAGAACAAAAGGCCTCTTCACGTCGTCGTTGGTTCTGACGCACGGGCTTCCTACGGTCATGGAAAACCTGGAAACGTCCTGGCATTTTAAAATGGTTATTTCCACGCCCGGGGAAGAGAAAAATGTGCATTTCCACTGAGTTTAAAAAAATAATTAATATGCTTTTAAAAGTAAGACGCTCTAAATATAAGCCGCCGTACGCTCTTTCATACTCACACATTGTTCCACGCTGCAAGTGAACACACCGTAACTTAAAATACACGCACGTTTATCCTTTTATTTCAACTATTGTCTCATTCATTTGAGTCATTTAAAGTTCTCTATACTTTGGAATTCTCTTTGTTAGTTTAAATACGAAATTCTATCACTTTTTCATATATACACCTTGATTTTACAAAATGTTTGGTCATGGACATTTGGTTTAAAGTCCTGGACACCCATTGGTCCCCACGTGGATGACCCCTGTTAATTGGTCCCCATGTGGGTGACCCCTGTTAATTGGTCCCCATGTGGGTGACCCCTGTTCATTGGTCCCCACGTGGGTGACCCCACAGGTGACTCGTGCACGATGAATATAAACAAGTTGAAACCGTTGTTTCCAGATCCGTCACGGTGCAGGCACGGGTCTTAGAGAAATCCTCAAGTCCCAGGGCGCCGGGGGCGGGAAGCTGGCGGGCAGCACGGCGGCGCAGGTACGGCTCGGCTTCTTCCTCGGCTCGGCGTCGACTCGAGAGTCGTGACTCAAACTTTGTGCTCCGCCGTAGATGTCGCGGCAGCACCAGGAGTGGATCGAGGACGTGGTCATCCGGCTGCTCTGCGTCTTCGCTCTGGACCGCTTCGGAGACTTCGTGTCGGACGAGGTGGGTCTTTGGTTCTTCTGCGAGACCGCCAGTGTGTCACCGATCGGGATGTTCTGCATTCAGGATTACAGGGTTCATGGAACACATGGGAAAAGTCGGGGCATTTTTAAATGGTTATTTCAAGGCCTGGAAAAGTCCTTGGAAGCAAAAAAAATCCCCAAAGTTCTGGAAAATCAATTTTGATATATTCATTTACACTGAATTTTAAATAATGAGTGTTTTTAAAAGAAAGACGGTCAAAATATAATCCGGCATACGCTCCTTCATACATCAATAGTTTGATTAAAAGAATAAACATTTATATAAATTAGTGCTGTGAAAAATAACGCGTTAATTCAATTACAGGTTTAACTAGTTATATTTTTTTAACGCATGCGCAGAATGAGCTTCCAATCCGTCTGTTGTTGGTCGTCGGGACGAAAAAAAAGTCACTTGCAAAATGAGCTTCCAATACACCACTTCAATCTGAACTCTGTCCGCTCTCATGCAGACGGTCTGTTCATCGGTAATGATCCTTCCGCAGGTTCACCGACGGAAGCCTTGTTACGACTTTTACTTCCTGTAGATCAGGGTCTCAACACGTCGATCGCGACCTGCCAGTCGATCGCGGCGTAGTGTCGGTAGATCGCATGACATTAAAGAGATTGGCCCGCCCCCTGACATGTTCTCTAGAGCACGTCTTTGTTCTTTTATTAAACTAAACGTCTGTTGATCGTATCTCCACAGCAGCATGTCATTTCTGTCTCTTCGCGTTGCGTTAACCGAGCAAAAAAAAGTCACTTGTCAATCTGTCCACCTGTCCGGGCCGGTGAGGTTTCAGCTTTGCAGCGGTGTCCCCGCCGTCCCTTTCATCACGGCCCAGTTCATGAAGAAAACCCACACAGTCAGTTTGCCTCAGCAGCTGCTAGAGGAAGACTAGAGGCCTTTAGATTGTATCATGGTGGAGTTAATGGTTGACAAACAAGAGAAAAATGTTCTGTTTAACCCTCCTGTTACCTTTACATTTACTAACATATTTTACCCTCGGGGTCAATTTGACCCCAGCAATTAAAACCTCCAGAAAATTATTAGAATTAATATTGCTTCCCAAGTTTAAGTGTGAGGTACTTAAGTTTGTTTGTTGACTACCTAAATAGCCCTTTAAATAAATAAAAAAGTTGATATTTCTTATATGTTTGACACAGTGAAAAACAGCCTGGGGTCAAATTGACCCCAAAGAACACCGACATTAAACATTGAATGGGGTCAAATTGACCCGAAAGGTAACAGGAGGGTTAAACATTCTGTTTAGGATGAAGATGTATTAATGTTCCATATGGAAGAAAACTGCTAAATAACTGCTGAGTTGCAGCACCATTGTATAGAAGAATGTATAAATGTATATATCCGTCTTGTGTCATAAATCTCTATGTTCTCACAAAATATACCGAGAATATCGGTAATATGTGATTAATCATGATTAATCCACAAAAACCTGTGATTAACCCGATTAAAAATTTTAATCGTTTCACAGCCCTAATATAAATGTTTATTTATGCCGTCTCTTTCCCCGTCTCGTCTACCCGACACCTCCCTCCCTCTGCCAGGTGGTGGCGCCAGTGAGGGAGACGTGCGCCCAGACGCTCGGCGTGGCTCTTCGCCACATGAACGAAACCGGCATTTCCATGATAGTCGATGTCCTGCTGAAGCTTTTACAAGAAGACCAGTGGGAGGTCCGTCACGGGGGCCTCCTCGGGATCAAGTACGCCCTGGCCGTCCGACAGGTACCACGCATGTGTGTGTGTGTGTGTGTAGATATTGAATAAACACACGAGGGCAAAACTGACCCTAAGAAATATAATGTTGCCCCTGATATAACTAGGAGGGACAAAAAAATGCCCCATAACTCTGATAACGTAATCGCTCGTGTGTGTGTGTGTGTGTGTGTCGTCTGTTTCCTGTACTAGGTAGGTACACACAAAAAATAATAAATATAATTTTTCATTATAAAAAACAAAGAAACAAGTTATAATTGCTAATAGTAGTTTAAAAAAAATGTAATGCCAATAAAAATGTAAAAACAATAAATAACTATAAAGAAATAAGAATAACATTGAATATGATCGTCTGATTTGTTTTCTGTTAAAAAAAAATCTAAGAAAACAGTTTGAATCTGAAGACTACTGCCTAATAATCTTATTATTTTCTAATAGTCTTATTATTGCCTAATATCTTATTGTCTAATAATAATAATATACACTTTTATTAATCCCCAAGGGGAAATTAGTTCTCTGCATTTAACCCATCCTTAGTTATTAAGGAGCAGTGGGCTGCAGTGATGCGCCCGGGAAGCAACTGGGGGTTCAGTGCCTTGCTCAAGGACACTTCGACTTGCAACTAATGGGGAGAGCGGGGATCGAACCCACAACCTTGCGGTTGCAGGACGGCCCTCTTACCCCACTGAGCTACAGCCGCCCCGTCAAAATTATAGTCTTATTTTTGCCTAATAGTCTTACTGCCTAATAGTCTTATTACTGCCTAATAGTCTTATTATTGTCTAATAGTTTTATTGTTGCCATGTTTTTGACAATTGCTCCTATCCTGTGAGCCTAAATAAGTACAAAGGTTACATGTTATTTCATAAGTTTCCAAAAAATTACCCCCATTTTCAGTCAATTTCCCCCTAAATAACATGTACATGTCCTCCCCTGTCTGGATCCATACCTGATGGTACAGGTGTGATCATGAATCCTCTTCCTCCTTTGTGCTCTTCCTCAGGACCTGATCTCGGTCTTCCTGCCCCGGGTGCTCCCGGCCATCACGGTGGGCCTCCAGGACCTGGACGACGACGTCAGGGCCGTGGCGGCCGCCTCCCTCATCCCGGTGGTGGAGGGCTTGATGCAGCTGCTGCCTCATAAGGTCAGAGAGGAAATGGCAACTTTAGTTTTCATGAATAATATCAACAGTTTCTTGATGTAGATTCTCTGTCTCAGATCCCCTTCATCGTGAACACGCTGTGGGACGCTCTGTTGGACCTGGACGACCTCACGGCGTCCACCAACAGCATCATGACGCTGCTCTCCTCGCTGCTCACCTACACGCAGGTCCGCCAGAGCAGGTCGGTGTCATCCGGCTGCTGCCAGAAACCAGAGCTCACTTTCCTAATGTTTCAATGGACAAATGAGGCTTTTTTTGTCTATGGATTTAAATTTAAATTCATATATATATATATTTATATACACATAAACTCTCTATTTATATATATTATATTTATATATGAAATCTCTATTTATATATATATATAATCTCTTTATATATATATATATATAATAATCTCTATTTATATATACAGGACTGTCTCAGAAAATTAGAATATTGTGATGAAGTTCTTTATTTTCTGTAATGCAATTAAAAAAACAAAAATGTCATGCATTCTGGATTCATTACAAATCAACTGAAATATTGCAAGCCTTTTATTCTGATTTATTGCTGATTATGGCTTACAGCTTAAGAAAACTCAAATATCCTAAATCTAAATATTAGAATATCATGAAAAAGTATACTAGTAGGGTATTAAACAAATCACTTGAATTGTCTAATTAACTCGAAACACCTGCAAGGGTTTCCTGAGCCTTGACAAACACTCAGCTGTTATAAATCTTTTTTTTTACTTGGTCTGAGGAAATATTAAAATTTTATGAGATAGGATTTTAGAGTTTTCTTAAGCTGTAAGCCATAATCAGCAATATAAAAAAAAATAAAAGGCTTGCAATATTTCAGTTGATTTGTAATGAATCCAGAATGCATGACATTTTTGTTTTTTTAATTGCATTACAGAAAATAAAGAACTTCATCACAATATTCTAATTTTCTGAGACAGTCCTGTATATATACACACTACCGTTCAAAAGTTTGGGGTCACTTAGAAATGTCTTTATTCTTCAAAGAAAACCACTGTTTTTTCAATAAAGATAACATTAATCAAAAATACCCTCTATACATTGTTAATGTGGTAAATAACTATTCTAGGTGGAAACGTCTGGTTTCTATTGAAATATCTCCAGAGGTGTATAGAGGCCCATTTCCATCAACTATCACTCCAGTGTTCTAATGGTACATTGTGTTTGCTAATCGCCTTAGAAGACTAATGTCTGATTAGAAAACCCTTGTGCAATTATGTTAGCACAGCTGAAAACAGTTATGCTGGTGATATAAGCTATACAACTGGCCTTCCTTTGAGCTTAAAGTTTGAAGAACAAAATTAATACTTCAAATATTAATCATTATTTCTAACCTTGTCAATGTCTTGACTATATTTTCTATTCAATTTTCAATTCATTTGATAAATAAAAGTGAGTTTTCATGGAAGACACAATTGTCTGGATGACCCCAAACTTTTGAACGGTAGTGTATATATATATAAAAGTTTGGGGTCACCCAGACAATTTGGTGTTTTCCATGAAAGCTCACACTATATTTTATATTAATTTAATAAATAACAGTCGAGACATTGACGAGGTTAGAAATACTGATATTTGTGACCCGGCTCGCCGATCGTCTTTAAGGCAAAGTGTCCCCGCTGTGTGCCAAGAGGTTGGCTGAACTTCACATAACACGCCCAACGCTGAGCAAACCTTCTTTAGATGGCCACTCCCTCTTTAAAAGTCTAGACGGAGGTTTAGTGTATACGCTTTGAAACGAGGAGGTACAATTCAAGGTTGTTTTTTGGTTCTCTCAAATGACGGCCCTGCATGGCCCTTCTTGTTTCTCAGCATGCAGCAGTCACTCACCGTCCTGGTCCCTCGGGTTTGGCCGTTCTTGAGACACACCATATTGTCAGTGAGGAGGGCGGCGCTGGAAACACTCTTCACGCTGCTGTCCAAGGCCGACGAGGTAAAGCTGAGCAACGGCAACGAGATATTAAATATCTGGCAGATTACTCATAAATATCCTGCATGACTTAACTATCAAATTCATGCTTCTCCATGTCTGTGTCCAAATAGCCAGTATTACTGTTTATCTGTGAATGCTGGGTATCTTTTGTATTTTTTGGGGTGGTTCTTCAGAGCTGTGCAATGTGGATCAACCCCATCCTGCAAGAGATGCTGCGGCACATCTTCCAGTCCTGCATTCTGGAGAGCAACGAGGAAATCCTGGAGCTCATTCAAAGGGTACGCACCCACACCTCCAGGCTAACGCGACAGGGAACTGTCTGTCTTACTTCCCCTCTTTCATATGGATGATGTTTTTGTGCACAGGTGTGGATGGAGCTGCTGTCTCGAGCCCCGCAGCAGTACGTGGTGGCGGCCAGCTGCCCGTGGATGGGCGCCTGGCTCTGCCTCATGATGCAGGCCTCGCAGATTCCCATAGACGTCAACATGCTCCTGGAAGTGAAGGCTCGCTGCTGCAAGGTGCGACACGTTCTGCCTTCTTACCTACACGAGACTGAAGAGTTGGACCTGCCGTGTGATCCTCCGCTGTGCAGCCGCTTGGTCATCGGATGCAAACTGATGAGAGCGAACTCCGCTAATCTGGAGCAATCTCACTATTCCTGACCTCTTGAAGTCTTTCTGATGGAGTAAATATATGTATGTGTCCTTTACCATGCAACGATCTGAGGGGTCAAAATAAAGGAAAATGTGTGTTATAACGTCAGGGTGACATAACTCGGGGTGACAGGTTCATGCAAATAACTCGTCTGGAGGAGGAGCTTCAGTCTGGGGGAGGAAGTAGAACTTTAACACCACGCTCCGGGTATGAATTTAGGAATGGGAACCGCTTTAATTTTCATGCAGAAACAATACATGTATGCATGTGCACGTATATTTCTATCCACCTCAAGAAGGACGTTTAATTTAGTGCTTCTTACTTTGCATGACATGTGTGTTTACGTCCACTTTCTGTAATGCAATGAACTGAAATGACTTATGTTGCTGCAACAGGATAAGGCCGGTGCGAAGGCCCGTCAGGGGACCATCCAGGTGAAGGAAGTCACTCAGGAGTACATCGCCGGAGCAGAGACGGTGACCGACGACCCGCTCACCAGGGACTACGTGGTCATCCGGTCTCGCCTCATGGCTGCCAAGTAAGTTTTGTTGCATGCGAGAGCTAAAACGTTCTCCGTCCTGATTTTGAGGTGCGCTTGTGGCTTCCTCTCAAGTAGTTTGACTCTGACTCTCGTGTCTCTAAACCAGACTGCTGGGCGCTCTGTGTCGGTGCATCTGCGACCCTCAGCTCAACGCTGCGTCTCAGGAGATCCGCCCGGCCGAGTCTCTGGGCCAGCTGCTTCTCTTCCACCTCAACTCCAAGTCCGCCCTGCAGCGCATCGCCGTGGCTCTGGTGCTCTGCGAGTGGGCCGCGATGCGGAAGGTGAGCCGGCTCGAGGCACTCGCGTTTGTTATCGTGGTTTTTTTGGGACGTGGGACGCGGAGCGACTGACGTTCCCGACCTCTCCCCTTCAGGACTGCCAGGTGGTGTCGCTGATGGTGCAGCCTCGCCTTCTGGCCATTCTGTCGGAGCACCTGTACTACGACGAGATCGCCATCCCCTTCACGCGCATGCAGAACGAGTGCAAGCAGCTCATCGCGCTGCTGGCCGACGCCCAAATCGACCTGCAGGACCGCCTCAACTGCAGCGTGTTCACGATCGATCAGGCCAACGATCTGGTAGGTGCAGAAAACTCATCGGAAACCTCATGAATCAAATCATAGGTTTTAGAATGAGATCATCAAAGAAACATGACTCAAAACTAGTTTACACTGACGCCCGACATTTCAAGGTGTCTGTCTTTATTATTATGCCGAGTGGTTTGTCCCCACGTCATCCAGCTATAATTGGGTTTCTCTCCAGGTCTTTATTTCCTGACCCAACGGCTTCAATCTCATCTTCAAAGGTCAATGGATTCACGGTCTCCCTCCTTCTTGTTCCCTAGGTAACCACCATCTTCACGGAGTCGACGGCCGGTCTGAACGTGAACTCCGCCCAGTTCCAGGCGCTGGATGGCAAGCGGCAGCAGGCCCAGGCGACGGTGACGGAGACCGACATGGACTGGCAGCAGCTGCACCTGCGCGTCCACATGGTCACGGCGTGCGCCGTCATCAACCTGCAGGCGCTTCCTGAGAAGCTCAACCCGCTGGTCCGGCCCCTGATGGAGACGGTGAAGCGGGAGGAGAACACCCTCATCCAGGGCTACGCCGCGTCCTTCATCGCCAAGCTGCTGCAGCAGTGCGCCGGACGCTCGCCGTGCCCCAACCACAAGATCCTTAAGAACCTGTGTGCCTCGGCCTGCATCGACTCCGCGGTCACGCCCTCGGCCGCCTGCCCCGTCCCCCCCACGCTGGACAACGCCAAAGGTCAAAGCGGCGGGCGAATTGTTTTACGCCTACCAACAAAAGATTCAAAAGTTCATTAACTTTTAGTCATTCTACTGACAAGACAGTCGAGTGTAGTTGAATTTATAAAGGGCTCATTTCTTAAGTGGAATATAGTCTCAAGAAAATACAAAATGCAAGTGTCCTTACAAAAATAATGTGCATTTAAATGAACCATAGTGGTGTCATTGGCAGTGTGCTTCTCTATCAATGTGCGACGCTATTGGTCGAAAACAAGGACGTGATGCATCATCAGTAAAGAGAGGGGGGGGGGGGGGAGAAGAGAGACAATGACATGTCTTTGTCTGACTATAATCTTTCACTCCTTCGTATTCACCCCTGCAGGCAGTGGGCTGGAGAAAGATTGCACTTATCACATGGTCAACAAAACCCGCGGCATCATCACCCTGTACCTCCACCAGAGGGCAGCGTTTGCCATCACCAGTAAGAGGGGCCCGGCCCCTAAAGCCCCCAAGAACCTCACCACGGAGCTCCCTCCCGGCAGCACCATCTGCATCGACAACGACGAGGTACAGGGAGGCGAATGGCGTAGATTTAGATAAACGGGTCCCTTACCCTGATTTATATTCTGTATTTATTCTTCTTTTAGAGCAAGAAGCCGTTTCTCATCCAGAGGCGAGGAGCAGAGTTCTCCCTGACGACCGTTGCCAAGCACTTCGGCGCAGACTTCGCCACGTCTCTGCCGTACTTATGGGAGAACACGGTGGGGCCGCTGAGGATGGTGGTGACTGGAGATCATCAGATTGGTGCGTTGATGGGGTTGATCTTTAATCTCGGATGGACGGCTTTTATTTATTACAAGTATTTATGCCTTCTGACGTTCTCTGATGAGTCGTCCAGTGTTTCCGTCCTCTGATCCCGGCGTGTCTGTTGGCTGCTCCAGACGGGCAGCTCCAGCTGGAGAGGGGAGACGCTGCAGCTCAGGAGCTGGTCAACTCCCTACAGGTGCTGGAGGTCATGGCCGGGGCCATGGCGGCTGAGCTCAAGCCTCTGGTAAAGTTAACGTGAAAGTATTGGAAACTTCTTTGGCACAGATGCCGGATATTTCAAATTGTTGAATGTCTTTTCTTTCTTTTTGCCCTCTAGCTGCTCGAGCACCTCCCCCATCTGTTCACCTGCCTGCAGCACCCGTACACCGCGGTGCGCCACATGGCCGCCCGCTGCGTCGGCGTGCTCAGCAAGATCGCCATGCTGGAGACCATGACCGGCTTCCTCGAGTGCGTCCTCCCCTGGTTGGCCGCCATCGACGACTGCACCAAACAGGAGGGAGCCATCGAGGCGTTGGCCTGTATCCACCGCACAATGGAAACGTGTCGCTGCCGTGTCCCCCCCCCCCCCCCTCACAGTAGCATCCTTGACTAGCGCGTCTCAGGCATCATGGAGCAGCTGGACGTGGACATCGTGCCCTACATCGTGCTGCTCGTGGTGCCGGTGCTCGGCCGCATGAGCGACCCCAGCGACAGCATCCGCTTCATGGCCACGCAGTGCTTCGCCACGCTCATCCGCCTGCTGCCCCTCGAGGTACGAGCCCGCCGGCTGTTACACTCACGGCTAGGGACGGGTAAACCGGGGCTTTTAAAACGATACAGGTGCCTGAACCGATACTTTAAAATGAAGAAGAAGAAAACCACGCTTGAGAATGAGGCCATTAAAAACCTCTCCGGCCAGATTCCCTGTAGAAGCCGTTCTCGTGGAGCACCTACAAAGAACGGATATCAGACGGTCGCGCTAGCTCGCAGCTAGCTTACACATGGTCATAATTCAATTCAATTCAGTTTATTTGTATAGCCCAATTTCACAAATTACAAATTTGCAGGGTTCGTACGGTCATGGAAAACCTGGAAAAGCCATGGGATTTGAAAATGGTCATTTACAGGCCTGGAAGAGTCATGGAAAAAACTTAAATCATAAAAGTCATGGAAATGAGTTATAATCAGATGTTCATTTACGCCGAGTTTGAAATAATTAAGATGTATTTTAAAGAAAGTCGCTCCAAAAACGCACAACATTTTCTAAATTGTTCATGTTTATACCGAGTTTTCAGTTTGGTCGTGGAAATTTGGTTGAAAGTCATGAAAAAGTCATGGAAAAATCCTGGAAATCCATGCGTAAGAACCCTGATAACGGCTCATTTATTATTTGTTGGCCTTCTTGCATCAACGTCCCGGTACTAATCTGAGTTCCGGCTGCGCTGGTCATCACCGGTCTCTCCATATTGTCACTGGTTTTCAGTCCCCAACCCCATCCGCTCCGTTTCCTCCCTCTGTCCTCCGCCAGGCCGGCATACCGGACCCCCCCGCCATGTCCGCCGACCTGATCCGCCAGAAGGCCAGAGAACGCCACTTCCTGGAGCAACTGCTAGACGGCAGGAAACTGGAGAACTACAAGATCCCCGTTCCCATTAAGGCCGAGCTCAGGAAGTACCAGCAGGTGGGTGCCGAGCCTCTGCAGAGGAATGATCAAAACCTCCTGGGGTACGCTAGAGTTTTGTGTTTCTTCACCTCGAGTCGGGATGAGGTCTAACTCTGCTGACCAGCGGTAACTTCAGAGCAGTGGGCTGGAGGCGTGTTCCTTCTGGAACCAGCAGCAGAACGACGGTGGCGACCGCTTTGACGCGGCGCCGCCGTGTCCTCGGCCCGGCAGCTCGCCGCGTATCTCAGTGCGTGTCTTTGTCGCCGGGCAGGACGGAGTGAACTGGCTGTCCTTCCTCAACAAGTACAAGCTGCACGGCATCCTGTGTGACGACATGGGCCTCGGCAAGACGCTGCAGTCCATCTGCATCCTGGCAGGAGACTACTACCTCAGGTATGCTTCACCTTCATCGACACTCGCATGATTTATATATCGTTGGATATGAATCTAAATCCATGTTGTCGCTTTTTAAGCAGTTGTTTATATGCTGATGTGTGTGATCATGGTCAAAAATTAATATACTACTATATAGTATATGCTCTATTATATCCCAAAGTATGGATCTAGGTCATCTCGATAAAAGGGAATTAAGGCTTGCTTTGTTTTGTGATTATTTAAATTGATGTAAACTATTCATGTCAGCTTGAGGCTGAGTGTCTGTCGGTCGTCTGCATGAAGACATGAAGGTGTGTTGAGCTTAAAGGTCTTTGTTTGATATGGTATTAATCTCCTCTGAGTCTGCCACCTGCTGTGAAACAATGCACAAAGCTTTTAATTTGTTTTCCCGTGCAAGTAAATCTACTGTGTCTTTGTGTGTGTCTGCGTGTTCAGGGCTCAGGAATATGCCCGGACCAAGGCCCCGGACAGCAGCCCGCTGCCCTCCCTGGTGCTGTGTCCGCCCACGCTCACCGGCCACTGGGTGGACGAGGTGGCCAAGTTCTGCACCAAAGAGTTCCTCAACCCGCTGCACTACACCGGGCCGCCCACGGAGCGCATGAGGTGAGGGGGAGGAGGTCTGGAGGGCTTCACACCTTCAGGATTAGAGGAAGAGGAGGAGGAGGAGGTCTTCACACCTTCAGGATTAGAGTAAGAGGAGGAGGTCTTCACACCTTCAGGATGAGAGTTAGAGGAGGAGGTCTTCACACCTTCAGGATGAGAGTTAGAGGAGGAGGTCTTCACACCTTCAGGATGAGAGTTAGAGGAGGAGGAGGAGGTCTTCACACCTTCAGGATGAGAGTTAGAGGAGGAGGAGGTCTTCACACCTTCAGGATGAGAGTTAGAGGAGGAGGAGGTCTTCACACCTTCAGGATGAGAGTTAGAGGATGAGGTCTTCACACCTTCAGGATGAGAGTTAGAGGAGGAGGTCTTCACACCTTCAGGATGAGAGTTAGAGGAGGAGGAGGAGGAGGAAGAGGAGGAGGTCTTCACACCTTCAGGATGAGAGTTAGAGGAGGAGGAGGAGGTCTTCACACCTTCAGGATGAGAGTTGGAGGAGGAGGTCTGGAGGGCTTCACACCTTCAGGATTAGGAGGACGACTAGATTCATTATGAGCTAAATGTAAAATACAGGAACTAACTATTAGTTTAACTGTATTAGTTACTTAACTGTATATTACAGTTAAGTAACTAGTATACAGTAACTGACTGTATACAGTACATATTGTCTTGTTTACATTGTACTAATTGAACCTAAACCAACATTTTGTTTTCAGGCTGCAGCAGCAAGTGAAGAAACACAACCTGGTGGTGGCGTCATACGACGTCGTCCGGAACGACATCGACTTCTTTAGGTGCTACAATTAAAAACCTTTTGTTTTAGGAGGCGCTCCGTTTTCAACTAACGATTTTAATTGTTTTTTTAGGAATATCAAATTCAATTACTGCATCCTGGACGAGGGTCACGTGATCAAGAACGGGAAAACCAAACTCTCCAAAGCCATCAAGCAGCTGGCGGCCAACTTCCGGATCATCTTATCGGGAACGCCCATCCAGGTAAGCCCCTCCCCCTCGTTGCGTTCCCCGTGTTTGGCTCGCAGCGTGACGCGTCTCCTCCCCAGAACAACGTCCTGGAGCTCTGGTCCCTGTTCGACTTCCTCATGCCCGGCTTCCTGGGAACGGAGCGGCAGTTCGCCGCCCGCTACGGGAAACCCATCCTTGCCAGCCGGGACGCCAAGAGCTCCTCGCGGGAGCAGGAGGCCGGTGAGCCAACCGGTTATAACCTAATACGGCCTTATTTAAATTAACACCTTTTAATGTTGGTGTGGATTCATTATTATGAGCTAAATGCAAAATAGTTAAATGTAATATACAGTTGACTAACTAATATACTGTTAACTAACTGTAGTATACAGTAACTAATTAATATACAGAAACTAACTATAGTATACAGTAACTAACTAGTATACAGTAATTAATATATAGTAACTAAGTGTAGTATACAGTAATTAACATACAGTAACTAATTAATATACAGTAACTAAGTATTATACAGTAATTAATATACAGTAACTAACTAATATACAGTAACTAAGTAGTATACAGTAATTAACATACAGTAACTAAGTAGTATACAGTAATTAATATACAGTAACTAAGTAGTATACAGTAATTAATATACAGTAACTAAGTAGTATACAGTAATTAATATACAGTAACTAAGTAGTATACAGTAATTAATATACAGTAACTAAGTAGTATACAGTAACTAACTAATATACAGTAACTAAGTAGTATACAGTAATTAACATACAGTAACTAACTAATATACAGTATCTACTGCTCTTCTTTATTTAAATGAACCGTCACTCGCGGTGGTTAATGTAGGCTCCTCCCCCTCAGGTGTGCTGGCCATGGAGGCCCTCCACCGACAGGTGCTCCCGTTCCTTCTGAGGAGGATGAAGGAGGACGTCCTCCAGGACCTCCCCCCGAAGATAATCCAGGACTACTACTGCAACCTGAGTCCTCTCCAGGTGCGTCCCCCAGCACTCAGAGGTCGTATCGGTCTGTTCTCGAGACGCACCTGCAGCTCGACGGTTCTATCTCACCTGCAGGTTCAGCTGTACGAAGACTTTGCAAAGTCCCGGGCGAAGGCCAGCGTGGAGGACAGCATCTCCAGCACGGCCCCCGAGGAAGAGGAGGATAAGCCCAAACTGAAGGCCACGGGCCACGTCTTCCAGGTACCTGCTGCAGCTCGCAAACGTGAAGCGGGGTTCACCTGGGAAATCCTGGAATAATAAAATGTTTATTTCCAGGTCTGAAACGGTCCTTAAAAAAATCCCCAACTTTTTTTTTTTTAAATCAGGGAAATTTGTTATTTATGTTAATTTACGCCAAGTTTTAATTAATTATTATGCTTGTAAAAGAATGAGGTTTAAATATAAGCCGGCATACGCTCTTACATACGCGCTGCACGTGTGAGGTTCTGATACACGGGGTTCCTACAGTCATGGAAAACCTGGGAAATCCTGGAATATTAAAATGTTTATTTCCAGGCCTGGAACAGTCCTTAAAAAAATCCCCAACTTTTTGGAAAAAATCAGGGAAATGTTATATTTATGTTAATTTACTCTGATAATTAATATGCTTTAAAAAAAATGATGCTCTAAATATAAGCCGGCATACGCTCTTAGATACATGCTGCAAGTGCAAGGTTCTGATACACGGGGTTCCTACAGTCATGGAAAACCTGGAAAAGTCCTGGAATTTTAAAATGATTATTTCCAGGCAATAGGGAAGAGAGAAATCCCCAAAGTTGTGGAAAAATCATGGAAATTTGTTATTTTCATTTACGCAGAGTTAATAGAAAGACGCTCTAAATATAAGCAGCCATACGCTATTTCATACTCGCAATTTTTCCTTGATGCAAGTGAACGCACCGCAACTGAAAGACATAAATATTTATTCTTTTAATCTAAACTATGGTCTCATTCATTTGAGGTATTTAAGGTTATAAACTATGCTTTGGAATCCTCAGTTAGTTTGGCACGCTAGCGCCCCCTGTGGTTTACAGTGTAAGCGTCACCACCTCCTCACGACCTCGACCCCGTGACCTCTGCTACCTTCAGGCGCTGCAGTACCTGAGGAAGCTGTGCAACCACCCCAGCCTGGTGCTGACGCCGCAGCACCCCGAGTTCAAACGCATCAGCGCCCAGCTGGCGGCGCAGAGCTCCAGCCTGAGGGACCTGCAGCACGCGCCCAAGCTGTCCGCCCTCAAGCAGGTAGGGGGGGGGGCTCACCTGGTGCATGCTTTCATTTAAGGAATAACTGACTGTGATACAAGATCACGGAGCAAAGACTTCACACATTCCCACGGTTCTATAAACTCATTTAAGACCTCGTAAAAAAAAAAAAAAAAGATTATTCAAAAATGTCATTCGACACATTTTTTTAAAATATATTTTCCATTTGTGGAACATTCAGAAGATCAAAAGTATGTTTGGCCGACATAGTGAGTAGTAATAATAATAAAGTGAGTAATAATAATAATAAAGTGAGTAATAATAATAATAAAGTGAGTAATATTAAAGTGAGTAATAATAATAAAGTGAGTAATAATAAAATGAGTAATAATAATAAAGTGAGTAATAATGTTAATAAAGAGCAATCAGTTACCAACAAAGAAGTTTTAGACCACATATCATTTAATTATCTATAAATACACTCGAGGAATTTTCAGCTGTTGGTTGTGTTTCTTTAATAATCCCAGATGATCCGTCGCTCTCGCCAACAAAGCTTTAGACCACATATCATTTAACACAAATACACAAACGCATAATTATACATAATAAACATATAGTTATACAATATACAGATAGTTATACACCGATATACAATATACACATAGTTATACACAAATGCATAGTTATACATCATAAACACATAGTTACACACAACTACATAATAAACATGTAGTTACACACAAATACACAACCGCATAATTATACATAATAAACATATAGTTATACAATATACAGATAGTTATACACCGATACACAAATGCATAGTTATACATAAAAAACACATTGTTACACACAACTACATAATAAACATGTAGTTACACACAAATACACAAACGCATAGTTATACACATAGTTATACACAATAAACAGTTACACACATATACACACAGTTACACGCACACAGACGAGTTGAGAAACTAAACTCCCGCTCTCGCCCCAGTTGCTGCTGGACTGCGGTCAAATACACAATAAACACACTTACACACGGTTGCACACAAATACATAATAAATGCGTAGTTACACATAAATGCACACGGACCCGCTGGGTTGTGAAACTAAACTCCGCCCCCTCCCCCCCCACCAGCTGCTGCTGGACTGCGGTCTGGGCGGTGGCGGCGGGCCGGACGGCGGCGCCGAGGCGGTGGTGGCGCCGCACCGCGTGCTGGTGTTCTGCCAGCTGAAGAGCATGCTGGACATCGTGGAGATGGACCTGCTGCGGCCCAAGCTGCCCACCATCACCTACCTGCGGCTGGACGGCAGCGTGCCGGCCGGCCAGCGCCACGCCATCGTCTCCAGGTGGGTGGACTCGGTCGCCGCCGTTGTTGTTGTTGTTGTTGACGGTTCCCCTCCGGCTCTCAGGTTCAACAACGACCCGTCCATCGACGTGCTGCTGCTCACCACGCACGTCGGCGGGCTCGGCCTGAACCTCACGGGCGCCGACACCGTGGTGTTCGTGGAGCACGACTGGAACCCCATGAGGGACCTGCAGGCCATGGACCGGGCCCACCGGATAGGACAGGTACACACACACACACACACACACACCATGTGGACCGGGCCCACCGGATAGGACAGGTACACACACACACACACACACCATGTGGACCGGGCCCACCGGATAGGACAGGTACACACACACACACACCCATGTGGACCGATAGGACAGGTACACACACACACACACACCATGTGGACCGGGCCCACCGGATAGGACAGGTACACACACACACACACACCATGTGGACCGGGCCCACCGGATAGGACAGGTACACACACACACACACCATGTGGACCGGGCCCACCGGATAGGACAGGTACACACACACACACACACACACCATGTGGACCGGGCCCACCGGATAGGACAGGTACACACACACACACCAACATGTATATGAACCATGTGGACAGGTACACACACACACACACACAACATGTATATGAACCATGTGGACAGGTACACACACACACACACACCAACATGTATGAACCATGTGGACAGGTACACACACACACACACACCAACATGTATATGAACCATGTGGACAGGTACACACACACACACACACACCAACATGTATATGAACCATGTGGACAGGTACACACACACACACACCAACATGTATATGAACCATGTGGACAGGTACACACACACACACACCAACATGTATATGAACCATGTGGACAGGTACACACACACACCAACATGTATATGAACCATGTGGACAGGTACACACACACACACCAACATGTATATGAACCATGTGGACAGGTACACACACACACCAACATGTATATGAACCATGTGGACAGGTACACACACACACACACCAACATGTATATGAACCATGTGGACAGGTACACACACACACACACCAACATGTATATGAACCATGTGGACAGGTACACACACACACACCAACATGTATATGAACCATGTGGACAGGTACACACACACACACACACCAACATGTATATGAACCATGTGGACAGGTACACACACACACACACACCAACATGTATATGAACCATGTGGACAGGTACACACACACACACACACACACATGTATATGAACCATGTGGACAGGTACACACACACACACACACACCAACATGTATATGAACCATGTGGACAGGTACACACACACACACACCAACATGTATATGAACCATGTGGACAGGTACACACACACCAACATGTATATGAACCATGTGGACAGGTACACACACACCAACATGTATATGAACCATGTGGACAGGTACACACACACCAACATGTATATGAACCATGTGGACAGGTACACACACACACACCAACATGTATATGAACCATGTGGACAGGTACACACACCAACATGTATATGAACCATGTGGACAGGTACACACACCAACATGTATATGAACCATGTGGACAGGTACACACACACCAACATGTATATGAACCATGTGGACAGGTACACACACCAACATGTATATGAACCATGTGGACAGGTACACACACCAACATGTATATGAACCATGTGGACAGGTACACACACACACACCAACATGTATATGAACCATGTGGACAGGTACACACACACACATGTATATGAACCATGTGGACAGGTACACACACACACACACACCAACATGTATATGAACCATGTGGACAGGTACACACACACACACACACACACACCAACATGTATATGAACCATGTGGACAGGTACACACACACCAACATGTATATGAACCATGTGGACAGGTACACACACACCAACATGTATATGAACCATGTGGACAGGTACACACACACCAACATGTATATGAACCATGTGGACAGGTACACACACCAACATGTATATGAACCATGTGGACAGGTACACACGAGCCATGTTGACCCTCGCTTGTGTTCCGGCGTTTAGAAGCGCGTGGTGAACGTTTACCGGCTGATCACGCGCGGCACGCTGGAGGAGAAGATCATGGGTCTGCAGAAGTTCAAGATCAGCATCGCCAACACCGTCATCAGCCAGGACAACGCCAGCCTGCAGAGCATGGGCACGGACCAGCTGCTCAACCTCTTCAGCCTGGACAAGGTGCGTAGCACGCCTTCAAAATAAAAGCCTCTTCCTAGAAACGACCACGGCCTCGAGAGAAACTCACAACATCTCGTCCTGTAGTTCTGATCCATAAAACACTTTATACAATCAACCTTACAGGTACACATATATGCTTTATTATACATTCTTCAGAATATGTAAATGATCTTTTTATATGCATTAATTTAAGACTTAAAACTTCCTGTGTACATAAATTCCACGTATGTCAACTAATTTTTGGTTTTCCAAAAAATATTTATAAAACAATTTATGAGGGTTATAAGTCTGATTGAAACATATCTGGATTTTTTTAATATTCATTTTCTGATTTATTTGATTATAATAATTTAGGATAGCAGTATATAAGCATTTTTTGATTCTACCTTTTCAGTTTCTGTTTTGTCTATTATATAATATTGTATTGATTGCAATAAAATATTCTATTATAATAGAATAATATAATTATTATATATAATAATAAGTAATCATATTATTATTCTATTATAGATTGACTGAATAAAATCAAGAAGCATCTCATTAGAACTCAAATTCACACATTTAATGAGCGAAGCTGCTGTTTTTAAATCTCCTCGAATGCCTCACGACATTATGATGTATTCCTGACAACGCCCTGATGACCTGCTCACGTTGGACTGAACCACCCCGATGACATGCTCACGATGGACTGAACCACCCCGATGACCTGTTCACGTTGGACTGAACCACCCCGATGACCTGCTCACGTTGGACTGAACCACCCCGATGACATGCTCACGTTGGACTGAACCACCCCGATGACCTGCTCACGTTGGACTGAACCACCCCGATGACCTGCTCACGTTGGACTGAACCACCCCGATGACATGCTCACGTTGGACTGAACCACCCCGATGACCTGTTCACGTTGGACTGAACCACCCCGATGACCTGCTCACGTTGGACTGAACCAACCCGATGACCTGTTCACGTTGGACAAAACCATCTGCTCTCCGTTTCAGGGGGAGAAGGGCGAGCCGGTGGGAGCGGCGGCCTCGGGGAAGAGTTCCATGAAGTCGGTGCTGGACGGCCTCGGGGAGCTCTGGGACCAGCAGCAGTACGACACGGAGTACAACCTGGACAGCTTCATGCACTCCCTGCAGTAGCACGCCACGGCCACCAGGCTACACACACACACACACACACACACACCTTAGAGAAGGTCACGATAAGGAGTCACGGATGTCTCGAAGCAATAACTAAAACACAGCCGACATAGGAACTCAATATATAGATGAATATATATCGGGTGACTGACCGTGGAGCCCAGCGGACGTCGCCAGTATTTTAACATAAAGAGAAAAAAAGACTTGTACATATTCCTGTAATTGCTGCTTTTTGTTTATGATGACGGTGGAATTTAAATAAATTCTACAGACCTTTGAACTACACTCTTCTTCTTCTTCTTTGCGCGTGAACAGCGATGGCCACTAGAGGGCGTGGTGGAGTCAGGATCCATGAGACTTCATTACAGCCTCATTCTGAAACATGCAGGCGCTTCAGATGGAAGTTTGAGGTCATTCTGTGACGTTGAAGCTGCTTATTGGACATTTTATAATTAAGTCCAACAGAAAAATCAATACCAACACATTTCTAATTTTTTACAGCGAAGCTCTTTATAAATGTCACGATTTAAAAAAAAATTTAATAATTCAGATATATAATGTAAGAACTCAAGAGTTTACAGATTATCTGAGCTCGTCTTTCTGCGATCATGTGACCGGCTCATCCAGGGAAGTACATTTATTTTATTTATTAGACACAGAATGTTGTTTTTCCTACTTTCTGACTAGTATGAATATAAAAGATGTTATTCCCGTAAAGCCTCTGAACTCCACGGAGAAAAGAAGCCAAAGACACAAAGTTTCACAGCGTCGCACAACTACGTTTTTAATAAGATTTGCTTATTGATACAGAAAATGAAAAATGGAGGTGTGAACTCCGCTGAAGCCGTCGCATGTTTCACTGCAGCCGACCAGGTGGAAATAAAAACACAAACCACAATACGCCTTGATTTGAAATAAATAATCCGTAAGTACATTTTTCAAAAGTAGTTAGTTTGTTGGGGCGGGAAAGAGAAAAAGGTACATTTATTTATCTATTGAGCAAAACATGACGACAGTGTTCACCGACCCATGAATATACAGCATCATACCCAAGTTACATGAAATACATACGTATATCGAGAGGAATATATATCAAAATGTTGCCGTCATCAAACCAATTTATCTTTTTCATTTGCACGTTTACACTGTTATAATAAATAAAAAAGGGCGAGGAGATGAACACGTGGAGAACGTTCACTGGAGATCTAAAAACCCAAATGGATGTTTAAAAAAACTTTTAAACAATTGCTGAATACATTTAGGGAAATGGCTCTAATGCTAAGCTAATGGATCTAATGCTAAGCTAATGGCTCTAATGCTAAGATAACCGTTGCTGTAGCTTTAACATGTGTCACGATGTCAAAAGTGGCAAAAAATAAGAATTTCCCTAAACGTTAAACTATTTTTTTAAGGCAATTTAGGAAGATAAATGTAGGATTAATAATACAAAATATGTATAAAAAACCAAGTTTGTCTTGGAAGAATAAAAACACTTCACACCGTTAATGTGCCTCCTACGAATAATTAATATTCTACAGTTATAGACGCTCTTCCCACATTTACATTCATACTTAAATACAATCACACTGGTGTGAGGGGAGGAGGAGGAGTTATTGTAGAGTCGTGATAGTGGTGAAGCGGCGATGTAAATGGCCAGTGGCGTTGTCCATCTTCCATCATGACATCACGACATTCATTTGTATTTTATTGCCCGTTTGTTTACGTTGTGAATCAACAGCCAGCAGTCCGTCCTCACAGTTCCTCTCTAAATCATTTATAATGTAAGCGACACGGTTCACACACAAAGCTTATTATTCAAGAATCGAGACACTTTAGGAACAATATCACAAAGTTGTTTGTTTTTCAGCTTTAAAAAACTATTTGGAGAAAGAAAATGAGAAAGAAAACTAAATTTTTAAAGAATTATCATCGTAGGAAGTAAAAAATACAAAATAATATTATTGACATTTAACCAGATATGAAATTCTCCCGAAGAAATAACTAATAATGTCCGAGAAAGAAGAATATGAAGAAAGAAAAAATGAAAATGTTTAAATTCATTTCTCTTTTTTTCTTCTTTTTTTGTTAGCAAAACTCTCTAAAAAATAAAGAACGCTTGTCAGTACAAAGGCTACATCACTACTGGAAGGTACGAGCAGGTAGAACAGGTAAACACGGTAGAAAATGATTTGAGTGAATCACAATGCAATGAAAATAATTCTGCAATAAAGATTTATACCTCTTTTTTTCTTCTTTTCTACAAACAGTACAAACAGTATTGCACAATACAACAAAGAGTCGAGGCCGTCGGCCGTTAAACAAAAGGGACGAATTCAAGTGTTGCGTGAGCAGAAGGCCGCCGGTCATGTGACGCACCTGGGGGGCTTTCCATCCGGACAGGTGGGAACACGTTAAGAACATTCTCTCTCTCTCTCTCTCTGTGCCTCCAGCTGTCTCTCTCTCTCTCCACATCGGGGGTCACGCTGCCCTTTTTTTGTCTTTTTTTTTTTACAAAATGAAAAAAAAGGAGGACATACTTCTCTTTTTTTATTTTTAGGAAACATAAAAAACTTCTCTTAAAAAAATAATGAACAGAAGATCTCTTTCACACCTCTGGTCAGCATAGTAAATGATTTGATTATAAATATACAAAAAACGTGGGAAATATGTTTCGTTTTTTTCTCTCGTGAACACCTGATAGTTGTATTTCTTTTTCTCTCTGATATTCCGACATATTTCCCCCAGCGGAGCGTTCCCCCCGACGTCCACCGGGCGGTCCTCTCTCTAACGACATCGTTAGTCATAAAGCTCGAGCTCCTTCAGTTGCTTTCAACAACAACAAAAATCTGAAAATAAAAGTAAATAAGCATGATTGAAAATAATTTAAAAAAGGTCAACCATCTGTTAAATCATTTCTCTTGAAGAATTACATTTATATATATATTTTCATCTGAATAAACTTATTTAGAAATATGAGTTTATCTCCTAATATATTTTAAACTTGAGGTATTGCAAAAGATCTCGTCAGTCAGAAAGCGCTTTTCTTTTCTTTCCTTTCTTTTTTTTGTCGTCTTTTAACTAAATTAACTGCCGACCGTCAAACTGCTCGATTCAAAGAGTTCGTGCACAATTAACATCGTAGAGAAGGAAACAAAGAAAAGTCGTCTGGGAAAGAAACGCCACAGAAATTACCCAGAATTCACTTTCACAGGGAAACTAATGACTCAGCGTCTTTGTACTTTTTTTTCTGACCTTAAAAATAAAAATGTCTTCAGCTTTAGTTTAAATTCATTTCTCTTGGACGACAAAAACATTTTATCCTAAAAGCACAAAATAAAAAAATAAAAACAGTTTGCGACTAAAATGAGAAAAGGAACAAAACAAAGAGAAAGAAAAAGGAGGGAGGAGACAACCCACGGACTCGATGTAGCCCCCCCCCTCGCCCCCCTTTATTTAGCAGGTCCGTTACTTCAAGCTTCGCAGGAGAAAAAAAAATCTGGATGATTATGTCGACCCCAGTTTGCACAACCTTATACCCCCCCCCCCCCCCCATGTAGTGAGAGCACGTGCAGAGCTCAGTTCATCAACCTCCAGTAGCTTCAACGTTTTCTTTACCCCCCCCCCCCCCCGACTCTCCCTCCCACCTGTTCCCCCTCATCGTAAATCAAACAAACCTTTCCTGGCGTCTCCTACAGGTGGCGGTTGCGATTTTTCTACGGGTGTCCGACGGTCTCGTTTCAAGGTCGAACATGTCACATTCAAGGTCTAATCTATCGTGTCAAGGTCAAACGTGTCTCGCTTCAAGGTCGAACATGTCTTGCTTCAAGGTCAAACGCGTCTCATTTAAAGGTCAAACGCATCTCGCTTCAAGGTCAAACGTGTCTCGCTTCAAGGTCGTATGAGTCTTGCTTCAAGGTCAAATGTGTCTTGCTTCAAGGTCAAATGTATCTCGCTTCAAGGTCAAGCGTGTCTTGCTTCACGGTCAAACGCGTCTCGCTTCAATGTCAAACGCATCTCGTTTAAAGGTCAAACGTGTCTTGCTTCAAGGTCAAACGCATCTCGCTTCAAGGTCAAACGTATCTCGCTTCAAGGTCAACACATCTCGCTTCAAGGTCAAACGCATCTCGCTTCAAGGTCAAACGTGTCTCGCTTCAAGGTCAAACGAGTCTCGCTTCAAGGTCAAACGCGTCTCGCTTCAAGGTCAAACGTGTCTTGCTTCAAGGTCAAATGCATCTCGCTTCAAGGTCAAACGCATCTCGCTTCAAGGTCAAGCGTGTCTTGCTTCAAGGTCAAACGCGTCTCGCTTCAATGTCAAACGCGTCTCGCTTCAATGTCAAACGCGTCTCGTTTAAAGGTCAAACGCGTCTCGCTTCAAGGTCAAACGTGTCTCGCTTCAAGGTCGAACACGTGAGCTCTTTGGTTGCACTCGGAGACATAAACTTGCGCTTATTTTTTTCTTCTCGTTTTGTTTTCGTCAACGGCGGAAAAACTAAAATCCAAAACGTCGGCTCTCAGGCGAAGCTCGTTGTGGCGCCTTCGGATCAGACGGCTGTGTGTGTGTCCGTGTATGTGCAGTGTGTGTACGAGACATATTCACACATATATATACGTGTGCAGACACGAGTCATGAAGCTTCACAGGACTTCGATGTCGGAGGCTGACGACGGTTAAAGCGAACACAGCTCTCGGCGTACGGACGACGGATCAGACGTCACACAACGACATCGACAATCACCGCAAAACGACTTCTTCAGCCCGGAGACGCAGAACGTCATCCTACGTCTGAGTCATGACGATTAAGGTTGGTTGTTTTTCTTTACCAGCCCCCCCCCCCCCTAAACCCCAACCGACTCGGAGCCAACATTGGTTCCCTTCATTGGCGCCGCCATTGGTTCCCACCATTGGTTCCCTTCATTGGCACCGCCATTGGTTCCCACCATTGGTTCCCACCATTGGCGCCCTCTCCGTTCCCGCCCGGTCCAACGCGCCCTGCGTCCGCAGCGTGTCGTGCGAACACCGGCAGAATCCTAAAAGTAGACGTGACACCGAAAAGTCTTTTGCATGCAGCAACCTGGTTGAAATAAACATGCAGTTAGGGGGGCGACCCCGTGACCCCGCCCCTCCCACCCCTCCCCCGCCACTCAAAGGTAGCCATCGTCGCTCCACGCCACCGGGTGCTTCTCTTGTCCTTCTCCCCCACGGCCTGAAGGAAGTCCTCGCGGTATCGGGTCGCTTAGCAGCAAAGCTAGCGTCACATTTACAGACACAAATATGTTGTTATAAAAATAAAAGACCTAGAAACCAAAAGCAAACTCATCTGATTTCGCGAATGAGGTATTCATATTTTCAGAGTTGCGAGCGGACGCCGCCGTGGAGTCCTGCTACATCGCCTTCATTTCATTCGCCTTTGGTAAATTAGTTTGTTTTTCTCTCGTCGGGGCAAAATAACTACAGCTTTTCAAAATAAGTGCATGCTCCTTTTTACATAAAATAAAATGTTTAATTATCTATGTGTGTCTATATATAGGTACAAAACAAACAAAAAATATATACTTTTTAAATATTTGTATGGCCCCGCCTCTCAGTCCAGAAGTACCAACCACCAGGGAACTGAAAGTAGCCGGTGTGTGTGTGCGTGTGTGTGTGTGTTGTGCCAAAGTGCAAATTCTAAGCTGATAGACTTTTCCCCCCCCCCAATGCGTGGGATGAAGAGAGTCCCGCGTCTTTCTATTCTTCTTTTTTATGCTTTCATTTTTTTCGCGAGGTGTTTGCGGGTGGAGCCGGGTGGAGGGGGCGGGGCTGTGGGCGGGGCTGTGGGTGGGGCTTCCAGCGCGGTCCTGGGTGGGGGGGGCGGGGTTTCTAAAGGTCGTGTGCGGGGCGGACTCGGCGACCCCCCCCCGCCGCCCCCTCAGCTCCAGCGGAAGGACACGTGCCGTGGCCGGTCGCCGCCCTCCTTCACCAGCGGCTTGTGGAACTCGCGGCCGGCCCGGCTGTGGATGCTGGCCCAGCAGAACTCGCAGTAGTACTGCAGGCAGGTGACGTTGGCGCAGAAGAACGGGGCGAACTTTCCCCCGCAGCGCGCGCCCTGGCACTCGTCGCACATCTGGTCGTCCAGGACGTACGGCTTCACCTCCACCTGAGGGAGACGGGGGGGGGGGGGGTTTAGTGTCGGCCGTCTTTACCCCCCACCGACACAAAGTGGCCGCCATGTTCGTGTCCTCGATCCTCTCGAACAGAAGCCAGCGGGTTTCCTGTTTCGTCCGCCAGCGAAAACAAGTTTGACCGCCGAGCCGAGGGGATCGAGAAACGAGAGCTCGGTTTCCATGGAGACGCCCGGAGAGCTCGGGGCTGGACGCTGTAACCTCGTTACAGCCCGGCCGCAAAATGAAAGGTTATTAAATCCTCCTGCAGTGAAAGTCTCTCTCTCCGCCGGCTGAGGTCTGACACCGTTCAGAAAACCCAGATCGAGCCGGCGGACGAAGGTTGACGAGCTGCGGCGTCCGATCATCAACTGGTGAACAAGACGTTCAGCAATGGAAAGAGATTCTTTACGACGTCTTCATTTCCACCCGAGTGTCTTTACCAAAACCCTCTGGGCCTCCATGAAGGGCCTGAGTGGTGAGAACAAAGACACCCGGACCCGAAAGAACAGAGGCTGAGATCCCAGGTGGACCGACTCGGCTTCCTGGCTGACGACCAGTCTCTCTCTCTCTCTCTCTCTCTCTGTCTCTCTCTCTCTCTCTCTCTCTCTCTCCCTCTCTCTCCCTCTCTCGCTCTCTCTCAGTTCACGCTGAGCGTCAGAGTGACAGGGTGTGTGTGTGAGAGCTGCGGAGCGTTGTCTGTGTGTTTCTCTCTTTTCTGTTCTTTCATAGTTGTTTGTATTTAGTTTATGTGGTGTATTAGTTGGTTTCACATTAGTTTAAATTGTTTGGTGGTTATTTGGTTCTTTTCTCTGGGTGTCTTCCCGCTGCCGGTGCCTCACCGGGCTCGGTGCGTGGCGCAAATGTTTGGCCCGGTTCCTCCCCCCCCTGTTTACGAGAAGACACGGCATGAAGATCGCCGGTGACTCCTCGTGCAGCGTGGAGGAATTGGCCCGAGCAGTCGGGAAGAAAGTCGGGTTCGGCAGCATGAAGTCCGCCGCCAAAATGAACGGCTCGGTCGTGATCCTCCTGGATCAGGTGGAGAAGGTGAGCCGAGTGGTGGCAGCTCCTAAACTTTTTATCAGGCTAAGCCAAAATGGCCATTTATTTAACGAGAAAGTCCCGGGTGGAAAACAGAGAGGGGCAGGAGGCCAGGGCAGTGTGGCTCTGTAACATCAGAGCCAGACTCTAGCTGGAGTTCAGGTTTTATAAACACATTGGAGACCTGGATGCTTTTAAACAACGCTGGTGTTTTAACGGTATTGTTTGTTCTGTGGTGGAGGAGGAGCTTTTTATTAGGTAGATTATGTTTTATTTGTTTTTAATGGTTTTTGGTTGTGGTGTTTTTTATTTTAAACAACCTGATTTTTTTAAAGCACTTTATTTTTTTAAAAGCTATGTAAAGGCTGAAAAAATTTGAAATAAAGTGTTTTTCAAAAATCTCTCTCTCTCTCTCTCTCTCTCTCTCTCTCTCTCTCTCTCTCTCTCTCTCTCTCTCTCTCTCTCTCTCTCTGTGTGTGTGTGTGTGTGTGTGTGTGTGTGTGTGTGTGTGTGTGTGTGTGTGTGTGTGTGTGTCTGCCCCTGCTGAAAATTGTCCGGCGTGCCCAGAATAACCCGTCTGCACGCCACGGCCCCCAAGTGGACGTGCATGTACGGGGAGCGCCTATAATCAAACCGTCCCTACGCGCCTGCTACTTATCGGCCACCGGTTCTCCGTTACTGCGAGAAACCTGCGTGGACTCGTGTGGACTAGCGAATATAACGTGAACTCGCGGGAACTAGCGGGAACTAGCGTGGACTAGCGTGAACTCGCGTGGACTAGCATGAACTCGCGTGGACTAGCATGAACTAACGTGGACTAGCGTGAACTCGCGTGAACTCGCGTAACCTAGCGTGAACACACATGGATTCTCGTGGACTAGCGTGAACTCGCGTGGACTAGCATGAACTAACGTGGACTAGCGTGAACTAGCGTGAACTCGCGTAACCTAGCGTGAACACACATGGATTCTCGTGGACTAGCGTAACCTAGCGTGGATTCTCGTGGACTAGCGTAACCTAGCGTGGACTCGCGTAAACTCGTGTGGATTCTCGTGGACTCGCTCACCCGTTTGTCGATGTCGTTGTGCTGCAGCTGGACGAAGCGAGCGCTGATGGCGGCGATGTAGCTCTGCTGGTTGGAGAAGGCCACGCGGCCGGCGCCCTTCGGGTACTTGAGCTCGGGGTCGGTGTCGATGCCGGCGTAGCAGACGCCGCCGTACAGCCGGTCCATGATCATGGCGAGCTCCACTGGGGGGGAAGGAGAAACAGGGAGAGGCGGTAACTTCTGTGATCGACGTGAAGATCCGACCCCTCCTCTTCATCGGGGCGGCGGGCTCGAGCCGCCGGTATAATTAGTCGGGGTCACGTTGCGGAGCGGCCGGCGATGTTTATCCCGAGAACAGAACGCCGGAGCCTTCCGTCACGCCATGAATTCTTAACGCGACGACCGCTTGGCCCGCTTCCTGGAAACTCGAGTGGGGGATCGCTTCGGCCTCTGGGCCGACGTTACGGAGCCAGTTTAGAGCCTTTGGTTGCATATATATATATATCCCCAATTCCTGTTCAGCGAGTTACCTGCACGCAGCGGCCGCGGCACCCCCCCGACAAAGATGGTCTTGCGGGGGTCCAGAGGCTGGGAGCCGTCCATCACAAAGTCACTGTCGCTCAGGTTCCAGGGGCGGATCTGGACCTGGAAACACGGAGGAAGAAGGTCGTATGAAGGATGTGTGTTGTTGTTGTGTGTTGTGTGTGTGTTGTTGTTGACGATGTCGCTCAGTCGTTGAGTCACACAAACATTCAGATCCAGAGAAGATGGATCCTATGAATGCCCTGACATCTGTCAACAACTAACAACAAACATCAGGAATCAGCCTCTGATGACTGGAAGAAAACTTCATCTACTACTACTACTGCTACTGCTACTACTGCTGCTACTACCACTACTACTACTACTGCTACTGCTACTACTACCACCACCACCACCACTGCTACTACCACTACACCAGCTACCGCTACCACTGCACCGCCACCACCGCCACCACTCACCACCACCACCACCACCATCACCACCACCACCACCACCACCACCACCACTGCCACCACCACCACCGCCACCACCACCACTGCCACCACCAATCACCACTGCCACCACCACCACCACCGCCACCACCACCACCACCACCACCACCACTGCCACTACCACCACCATCACTGCCACCACCACCACCACCACCACTGCCACCACCACCACTCACTCACCACCACCACCACCACCTGCCACCACCACCACCACCACCACCGCCGCCACCACCACCACTGCCACCACCACCACCACCACCACCACCGCCACCACCACCACCGCCACCACCACTGCCACCGCCACCACCACCACCCACTGCACCACCACCACCACCACCACCACCACCACTGCCACCGCTACCACCACTACCACCACTGCACCACTACCACTACCACCACTACCACTGCTGGCACCCACTGCACCACTGCACTACTAGTACTTCTACTACTAGTAGCCTACTGCTACTACTACTAATAGTACTGCTACTACTACTACTGCTACTGCTGCTACTACTGCAACTGCTACTGCTACTGTTACCACTACTATAACCGCTACTACTACTACCACTGCTACCGTTCTGCTACCATTCTGCTACCGTACTGCTACTACTGCTACTATTAGCACTACTGCTACTTCTACCGCTACTTCTACTGCTACTACCGCTACCGCTACTACTGCTACTGCTACGGCGAGCTTGTCCTACCGGTTTGTCTTTGATGGTGGGACTGGACACACACAGGTAGAGCTTGCCGTCCTCTTCGATGCAGGCGTCGATCAAGGCCTGGACAGAAGTCTCTTCCTGGAAGAGCAGGAAGGCGTAGCCTGGAGGGAAATAAATACATATATATATAAATATAGCCGTGTGACCATGATGCTTTAAACTTTGTCCTCTGGGCAACAACCGATAAACATGAGAGTACCCCCCCCAATCCCACTGGGCCTCCGCACTTCTTCTTCTGTGTAATTATTCACGGTCCCGGACATTCCTGCCTCCTCGCAGTCGCCTCCGCCTCTGATGAGATGGCTGACATGGCTCCGAAAAACAACTGTGCAAGAATCGACTCCCGGGAGTGGCTCCGGTGGGAAGAGTTCAGAGACGTCTTCACGAGGCCGAGAGCAGAGACCCGGTAGTGGGGATGGTAGAGGTGTGGTGGAGGTGTGGTAGAGGTGTGGTAGAGGTGTGGTAGAGGTGTGGTGGAGGTGTGGTAGAGGTGTGGTAGAGGTGTGGTGGAGGTGTGGTGGAGGTGTGGTAGAGGTGTGGTGGAGGTGTGGTGGAGGTGTGGTGGAGGTGTGGTGGTGGAGGTGGTGGAGGTGTGGTGAGGTGTGGTGGAGGTGTGGTGGAGGTGTGGTGGAGGTGTGGTGGAGGTGTGGTAGAGGTGTGGTGGAGGTGGTGGAGGTGTGGTAGAGGTGTGGTGGAGGTGTGGTGGAGGTGTGGTGGAGGTGTGGTGGAGGTGTGGTAGAGGTGTGGTGGAGGTGTGGTGGAGGTGTGGTAGAGGTGTGGTGGTAGAGGTGTGGTAGAGGTGTGGTGGAGGTGTGGTAGAGGTGTGGTAGAGGTGTGGTGGAGGTGTGGTAGAGGTGTGGTGGAGGTGTGGTGGAGGTGTGGTGGAGGTGTGGTAGAGGTGTGGTGGAGGTGTGGTAGAGGTGTGGTGGAGGTGTGGTAGAGGTGTGGTGGAGGTGTGGTAGAGGTGTGGTGGAGGTAGAGGTGTGGTGGAGGTGTGGTGGAGGTGTGGTGGAGGTGTGGTGGAGGTGTGGTAGAGGTGTGGTAGAGGTGTGGTGGAGGTGTGGTAGAGGTGTGGTGGAGGTGTGGTGGAGGTGTGGTGGAGGTGTGGTGGAGGTGTGGTGGAGGTGTGGTAGAGGTGTGGTAGAGGTGTGGTAGAGGTGTGGTGGAGGTGTGGTAGAGGTGTGGTGGAGGTGTGGTGGAGGTGTGGTGGAGGTGTGGTGGAGGTGTGGTGGTGGGCCTGAGGTGCACAAGTGGACCCAGAGACCTTTGTTTGTAGTAGTCTCTCTCTCTCTCTCTCCCTCTTTCTGACAGGTGAGAGGAGAGAAGATAGGGGAGAGAGAGGGAGAGAGGAGGAAGGAGGGTAGAGAATAGAGAAGAGAGAGGAGACAGGTGAGAGGAAAGAGAGGGAGTCTGAAGGAGGGAACGGCGTGTTCCCTGACAGAGAGAGAGAGAGAGAGAGACACAGGAGGAAGGAGGGGGGGAAGAGTGAGAGAAGGAATGCAGAAGGTGAGGGCGAGGGGAGCGGGAGGTGACCGACCCCTGAATGCCAGAAGAGATGCGTTCACTGTGAAGCTAGTTAGCTTAGCGTAGCATTGAGACTCGGCTCCGCCCACAGGGAACAGCATCTGGAGAGCAGTTCCACCGATTAGCGCGTTATAGCGAGCTAAACTAATTAGCTTCTGACGGTAGCTAAGGGCCAGCGGAGCTCTCCACACCGAGCGGCTCAGAGGAGTCGATCCTCTCCGGTGACTCTGGAGTTATGGACCCAGATGGTCTCAGCGCTCTATAAATACGCTCCGCTACCTGCCGGCTGCTCTGCTGCTCCTCCATTACCTCACCGGCCGGATCCGACCCGCCGCGACGCCATGGAAACGGAGCGAGCGCGGGACTCAAATCTGGGATTATCTCCTTCACGCTGCTGCACTGGCAGATCTACCGGGACGAGAGGGACGAGGGTCTGTGACTCTGCCTCAACATGGACCAAGAAGAAGAAGAAGAAGAAGAAGAAGAGTGAGAGGACGCATCGAGGCCGCAGTGAGATGCGGTCCTGCGGTAGCGGCCATTGCTGCATCACCGCAGGAGGACGAGCGGTCGGGGGCGACGGCATCTCGTTCTCTTTCTCTTTCTCTTTCTAAACCTTTCGGGGCCGTTGACCCCGTCCGGCTCGCTGTGGTGCGGCGTGGCATCAGCAGTTTATAGCTCTCAGGCTCCGCCCCCTCCTCCCTCTGGGCCCCCATCGCAGAAATAGCTCCGACACATTTCAAGCTCATTGGCATCAACACAGAGGCTCAGAGCAACCAGAGCAACCAGGGCAACTAGAGGACCCAGAGCAACTAGAGGAACCAGAGCAACTAGAACAACCAGATCAACCAGAGCAACTAGAGGAACCAGAGCAACTAGAACAACCAGAGCAACCAGGGCAACTAGAGGACCCAGAGCAACTAGAACAACCAGAGCAATTAGAACAACCAGAGCAACCAGAGCAACTAGAACAACCAGAGCAACTAGAGCAACCAGAGCAACCAGAGGACTCAGAGTTTATTGGGGCCTCTTTTCTTTTTTTTAAAGTAAAAAGCAGCATCAAGTCGGGTGACGCATTGTAAGTTGTAGATTATTATTATATTATATAAACCAGGGGAACGTTCTGGCCACAGGTGCATTGTGGGTCTGGATCTCCACCGTATCCTGAGGGAAATATCCAGCTCTAGAATGTGGTGAGTTCACCAGAGCGAACCAGTAAAGAATGAGGTGAATATAATAAATAAACCCCGAGAGAGGAGACGTGAAGTCAGAGCTCCTCTACGCGAGTCCCAACACTGGAGATACGACTCATCCGGGACAGAAACGGGACCGCCGTCTTTTCCACTTGACCGAGCTCGGAAAGGACCCCCCCCCCCCCCTCTCACACACACACACACACACACAGATGTTCCCTCGCTCTCGACCCTAAAGCTTTTAGTGCTGACGTCAGCAGCGTCTGCCCAGCCTCCCGGACAGTTACTGTGGAGCGGGTGTAACAACCAGGTCAGTGCGGCAGGTTCCCTCAGAGGTTTTGAGTTGGGGGTTTGAATCCGAGTGATGAATCCCACACAGAGCTCTCGTCCCGCGTGACTCCGCCCCCTCACATGGCGGCGGCTCATTCATTCCCATAAAAGGAAGCTGCATGTTTCCCTCCTGGCTTTGGATATTAGTGTCGAGCCGATTCAAAATAATCCTCTCGAGCACGATTTGTTTTTAAAGGGATGTTTAAAAATGAGAGTGTGTGTGGAGGGGGGGGGAGGGGGGCTCCAGATGCAGCGTATTACCATCGGCCTGTGGAATGTCAGTTATTTCCAGAGCGTCTTCAATAGATTTCCTAATATGACACGAGCTGCATCCCCCGGGCCTGAAGGGGTGATGGAGGGGTGATGGAGGGGCGATGGAGGGTTGATGGAGGGGTGATGGAGAGGGGCGGAGGGGGGGATGGAGGGAGGGAGGGGCGATGGAGAGGAGGGGGAGCGATGGATGGAGGGGAGGGGCGATGGAGGGGCGATGGAGGATGGAGGGAGGGAGGTTGATGGAGGGGGTGGGGCGGGCGAGGAGGGGTGATGGAGGGGTGATGAGGGGGCGATGAGGGCGATGGAGGGTTGATGGAGGGGTGATGGAGGGTTGATGGAGGGGCGATGGAGGGGTGATGGAGGGTTGATGGAGGGTCATGGAGGGTGATGGAGGGTGATGGAGGGTTATGGAGGGTGATGGAGGGTGATGGAGGGTTATGGAGGGGCGGGGCGATGGAGGGTTGATGGAGGGTTGATGGAGGGGTGATGGAGGGTGATGGAGGGGCGATGGAGGGGCGATGGAGGGGCGATGGAGGGGCGATGGAGGGACGATGGAGGGGTGATGGAGGGTTGATGGAGGGGCGATGGAGGGGCGATGGAGGGGCGATGGAGGGTTGATGGAGGGTTGATGGAGGGGTGATGGAGGGGCGATGGAGGGGTGATGGAGGGTGATGGAGGGTCATGGAGGGTGATGGAGGGTGATGGAGGGTCATGGAGGGTGATGGAGGGTGATGGAGGGTGATGGAGGGGTGATGGAGGGGTGATGGAGGGGCGATGGCCACCGGGGGGCGCTCACACAAACACACACCGTCCACGATTGCCCAACATGAGCTCACGGGAATTCTGGGAAATATAATTCCTTGCAAAAACCTCTTTAAAAGAAGAAGCGCTGCCCGAGGTGATTCATTGGGAAACCAGGCGGGAAGCGGCCGTTACCTTTGGGTGGGAAGTAGGATTTGCTCTCGGCTTTGTGCGGCCAGTCCACCACCAGGTGGCCGTAGCGACGGAAACTGTTGGTGATTTCATCTGCGAAACGGACGGAAACAGAAGAAAACGGTCATTCAAAGACGTCAAGATGCCGTCATGTGAGATGCGTCCGCTGAGCTCCACGCGGAGCCGCCGCCGCCGCTGTTCGTCCGCTCGCCGTGTTCCCGTTTCCTGCGGCGGCGGCAGCCTCTGAAACAGGAACACGGGCTCATCCGGAATCATGAATCTCTCCGTTAGCCGAGGGCTCGTCCATCAGGTGCATCGTGTGCAGGTACAAGCAGCTGGTTTCACAGGCCTTGGGGGCAGATCCCCCCCCCACCCCGATCTTCGTGCTAAGCTACGCTACGCTAGCCGGCGGCAGCTTCATATGCGATGCACACATGTGAGAGAAGAAAGTGAAGAAGCACATTTCTTCTCACTGTTCCTCAGCTGTTCCTTTACCTGTGAGAACCAACGACCTCTCTGAATAAGTTCTTTGGTTTTGGGTTCATTGGCGAAACACAAACTTTAAAAAGAGACATTTATTATAGCTTAATAGCTTGTAAAATTAATATCCTCAGCCATGAGTGTCAAGGAGCTCAAACAGGCTGCACTGGGACGCTTCCTGTGATAATGTACATACATTATGCATCATAGTGTGTATGCATTATGATGTATAATGCATACACACTATACATCCTAGTGCCCGCAGCAGGGAGGAGCTGAAGAAGAGCCCAACAGATGACGAAGGTATCCTCACCTTCGTCGATGTCGGGGGGGAGGCCGCCCACGAACACCTTCCTGGAGTAGCGCTCCATCCGCTCTCCGTTCTGACAGCGGGTCGGCGAGTTCAGGGCCGGGGTCAAGGAGGGGTCGCCGTGACCGTCGTCGAGGAAACCGTCTTCAAAGGGGAAGAGACAGGAACGACCTGGTGGGGGAGGAGAGGGAACCTCAGCATGCCGAACGACAGCACACACACACACATGGAGGGGCCACCTGGAACCGAACATGGTTCTCCAGAGTGACGCCATAGAATAACCATTTGTGGTTCCACAGAGAACCTTTCACACCAGGGTTCTGTAAAGAACCATGTCCTTAAAGAGTTCTTCAAAGAACCTTCAAACATGGTTCTTTAAGGCATCATTTGTGGTTCCACAAAGAACCTTTCACACCAGGGTTCTTTAAAGAGCCATTTCCTTAAATAATTCTTCAAACAACCTATAAAGGTGCCTCAAAGAAACTCTAAACATGGTTCTTTAAAGCACCATTTATGGTTCCACAAAGAACCTTTCACACCAGGGTTCTGTAAAGAACCATGTCCTTAAAGAGTTCTTCAAAGAACCTCTAAAGGTGCCTCAAAGGAACGGTTCTCCACTAGGTGATGGTTCTAATAAGTTCCAGTGCTTCCTCTGATCTCCATCAGGGTTCATGTGTTGATGTGTTTCATGTGTTGATGTGTTTGATGTGTTGATGTGTTTCATGTGTTGATGTGTTTCATGTGTTGATGTGTTGATGTGTTTCATGTGTTTCATGTGTTGATGTGTTTCATGTGTTTCATGTGTTGATGTGTTTCATGTGTTCATGTGTTGATGTGTTGATGTGTTCATGTGTTTCATGTGTTGATGTGGTTCATGTGTTTCATGTGTTGATGTGTTGATGTGTACATGTGTTGATGTGTTGATGTGTACATGTGCACATGTGTTGATGTGTACATGTGTACATGTGTTGATGTGTACATGTGTTGATGTGTACATGTGTTTCATGTGTTGATGTGTTGATGTGGTTCATGTGTTCATGTGTTCATGTGTTGATGTGTTTCATGTGTTTCATGTGTTGATGTGTTTCATGTGTTGATGTGTTCATGTGTTTCATGTGTTCATGTGTTCATGTGTTGATGTGTTTCATGTGTTCATGTGTTGATGTGTTTCATGTGTTCATGTGTTGATGTGGTTGATGTGTTTCATGTGTTGATGTGTTGATGTGTTCATGTGTTTCATGTGTTGATGTGTTGATGTGTTGATGTGTTCATGTGTTTCATGTGTTGATGTGTTGATGTGTTGATGTGTTCATGTGTTGATGTGTTTCATGTGTTGATGTGTTGATGTGTTCATGTGTTTCATGTGTTGATGTGTTGATGTGTTTCATGTGTTGATGTGTTTCATGTGTTGCATGTGTTGATGTGTTTCATGTGTTTCATGTGTTTGATGTGTTTCATGTGTTGATGTGTTTCATGTGTTGATGTGTTTCATGTGTTTCATGTGTTTCATGTGTTCATGTGTTTCATGTGTTGATGTGTTCATGTGTTTCGCTTGGAGTGCGTTGTGTTCCACGCAGCTCCGCCTCAGGCAGCAGCTCCTCTGAGCTGCTGAAACACGTGATTAATGCAAAACAAATGAACTTCAGGAGCCCCTCCAGGCCCAGGCGAGCCAGGCGACGAGGCCCCTCTGAGTCGGCGTCACGGAGCCCTTCACAGGAGCTCTGGATCAACGTGGCGCCGCGTTGGAAACGGTGGCGAGATCTCTCTTCGGATCAAGCCGCACGTGTTTGAGTTTCACAGACGTGACGACGAGACGCCGACTCAGAGCGGAGAGACAACCAGAAACCAGAAACAGAGGACGAGAAGGAGATGTCCTCCTCTCGCCAACAAGGCTCCACATCACTGTTTCAAATGAATATGACGTTCAAATCACAGCACAGACGGAAGCAGATCATGACCCCCGGGAGAGAGAGGGAGGGAGGGAGAGAGAGAAGGAGTGAAAGAGAGAGAGAGGGAGGGAGAGAGAGAGAGAGAGATAGAGGAGAGAGAGGGAGAGAGAGATAGATAGAGAGAAAGAGAGCGAGAGAGAGAGGGAGAGAGAGAGAGATAGATAGAGAAAGAGAGAGAGAGAGACTCGGCGTGGCAAGCAGAAGCCCAGAGAGAGAAGGCCTCACGTTACCTCTTCTGCGGCCATAGCTCCGGGCTGCACAGGAGGGGGGGAGGGGGAGGGGGGGACACAAGGGGAGGCAGAGAGGGAGGCAGGAGGGGGGAAGAGATACAGAGACATGGGTATTCTGTGGCAAATAAACAAAAAGTGTCTCCAACATCTCTGAGACGACAGAGAAACCTGCAGACGGCCACGCACCTGCTGTGGCACACAGACCCGGCAGGAGGCCGGGGGGGGGGCTGTCAACATTTTAGGGGTAAAGTATCGAGATCAGAATCTGCGTTTTGAGGCCCCTCGAATGGCCGCCGCTCACGGTTATCACATGTGAAGATCCAGGAGCCGAGTGCAGGTTAGTCATTACCACGGCCCCCCGGTGGAGGATTACCGCGCTGCTCTGGGATCAGCTGCGGGAGGCCAGGAGGTGCGAGTGGAAACTTCCCACAGGAGAGGAGAGGGAGGGGGGGGGGGGGCAGAGCGAGGCCGCCATGTGGAAGGGGGCCGCGGTGTGAGGGACGATATCTCTTCGGCTGCTCACATGTGAGCGTCGTCAAGAAGATCTCCCGCTCGTCTCTTCTTTTATTGTTCATGCTCGTCGTCACTGAAGTGAAGTCAATAAAGAGAACTCAACGCCTCCCAGCTTCCCCCCCGGGAGCTCCAGCCTCATGCCACGGCCGCTCCATGCCAACCAGCCGCCATTAAGGGACTTAAGGTCCATAAATACTGATCTCCATCCACTGAGGGGAGCATGAGATGCTGCCTGGGGGAACGAAGCAATAAAAAGACCTCGAGTTCAGATTATTTACCTTCAAAATGAAACCACTCAGTAGCTTACTGCTCATCTCGGTCGACAACCTTCCATTGCAAGCAGACCTCCTTTATTTGAGATCCAGAACAAACGTCCACGTCGCGTTCCAGGATCGGGTTCCAGCTTTTTTCTTTTATCTATTAAAATCTTCCAATCTCCATCGGCCTTTACCCGAATCCAAGCCCCTCCCCCCACTCACCACACAGATCCTGCAGACTCACTGCCTCCAGAGAACCAATAAGGTCCTCTGCGTTGCGAGAGCCCCGTTGTGTGACCGGCCCCTCTGGCTTCATCTCGGGAAATATATTGTCTCTGAGCCCTCTTCTTCTCCCTTGCTATGTTTTCATTAAAAAAGATCTGGTCCCCCCCCCTCCTCCCCCCTCTCTCTTTTCCACCTAAATGAAACCTGGACAGCCTCTCTTCAGCTTCGCCCTCTCACTGTCTGGCAGAAACAAAGTCACCTAGCAACCGGGGCAGAATTAAGAAAAAGCGCTGCGTGGGAAAGCGTCAGAAGCCTCAGGGAGCGAGAACTCAGCCACCGGGGAGAGGAGGGGAGGAGGGATTCCCTCGGCACGATGAGTTGAGGACCACGACGCCGTCACGTGGGCAACGCCGATAAACCCGACGCTCTAGAAGGTCTACACTTACCGACTCCTTTCCTAACATCCTTTCTCCGTCACTTCAAGTGCTATAAAACCACCGATGAAGCCGGTGGCCCTGACAGCGAGCGCCTCGACGCTCACGGGACGAAGTGAAGGAGGAGCGTCCCCGTCCACGCTCATCGTCACGGACAACAGGGAGGGAACCGCTGCAGACCGGCATGGGCCATCCGGGCCGATCGGAGAGTCTCGTTGAGTCTCGGTGAGTCTCGGTGTATCTCTGTGAGTCTCTGTGAGTCTCGTTGAGTCACGTTGAGTCTCGGTGAGTCTCGGTGAGTCTGTGAGTCTCGGTGAGTCTCGGTGAGTCTCTGTGAGTCTCGTTGAGTCTCGTTGAGTCTCGTTGAGTCTCGGTGAGTCTCGGTGAGTCTCGGTGAGTCTCGTTGAGTCTCGTTGAGTCTCGTTGAGTCTCGTTGAGTCTCGGTGAGTCTCGTTGAGTCTCGTTGAGTCTCGGTGTATCTCTGTGAGTCTCGGTGTGTCTCTGTGAGTCTCGGTGAGTCTCGTTGAGTCTCGGTGAGTCTCGGTGAGTCTCGGTGTATCTCTGTGAATCTCTGTGAGTCTCGTTGAGTCTCGGTGAGTCTCGTTGAGTCTCGTTGTATCTCTGAGTCTCGGTGTGTCTCTGTGAGTCTCGTTGAGTCTCGTTGAGTCTCGGTGTATCTCTGTGAGTCTCGGTGAGTCTCGGTGAGTCTCGGTGAGTCTCTGTGAGTCTCGTTGAGTCTCGTGAGTCTCGGTGAGTCTCTGTGAGTCTCGTGAGTCTCTGAGTCTCGGTGAGTCTCTGTGAGTCTCGGTGAGTCTCGGTGAGTCTCGGTGAGTCTCTGTGAGTCTCGGTGAGTCTCGTTGAGTCTCGGTGAGTCTCGGTGAGTCTCGGTGAGTCTCGGTGAGTCTCGGTGAGTCTCTGTGAGTCTCTGTGAGTCTCGGTGAGTCTCGTTGAGTCTCGGTGAGTCTCGGTGAGTCTCGGTGAGTCTCGGTGAGTCTCGGTGAGTCTCGTTGAGTCTCGGTGAGTCTCGGTGTGTCTCGGTGAGTCTCGGTGTGTCTCGGTGAGTCTCGGTGAGTCTCGGTGAGTCTCTGTGAGTCTCTGTGAGTCTCGGTCTACGTCTTCTCCTTCCATCTCCAGCTGAACCCAACAAACCTCGACAAGTTGTTCACGACGGGACCAAAGTTCCTTCAGTAATAAAACCGTCACCGGAGGAACTATTGGACTACATGTGCAGTAGAAAACTGGTTATGGCATATTTCCAGAAGGAAATGCCGTGTGTCTACCCGACATGAGAGGGAGCGAGGGCCTCGCTGATTTTGACCGATCGCCAGTCCGGAAAGACTTTTACATCTTCTGAGGTTCAAACCAAAAAGATGGGCTGCGTGATTAAAATAACTAAAGGGCTTGTTTGGGGCTTTAAGAAATCACGTCCCGGATCATATCCACAAGCGGAGAGCACTCGGAGCGGCCTGGAACGCCTCGTGGCATCCGTGTGGCCGCATGTGGGATTAAAGACCGGATTTCTGTCTCTGGCTCATCTCCCGTTACCGTCGGTCATCTGCCGGCCGGTGGGACACCGGGAGGGATCGAGTTTAAATACTGGGGTATTTTTGGAGGCGCTATTCACAGGTGGTGAGAAGTCTGTCCGAGGTTTACGGTGTCAGGGAATCCAGACGTTAGCAAAGGGGATAGCCACCGCGGTTCAGGGGGTATGAGGGGGTACATAACAATACTTCCTGTTCTCAAGGTGGGACACCCAGAGGAAACACATCGTACTTCATGCACTGGATTGTTTTGAGATTTTGTGCAATTTTTGTGGACGGAAAACAACCGAAATGTGTCCTTACTGTTCAACGGCATGATGTGCTCCGCTCCGGGATGATGGAAGTTCAGGCCCATGCGTCCTGCGGCGCAGAGAGGAGGAAAAGAAAGGAAAGGATGAAATGTTAAACATGAAAAGAACGGACACCAAATGTACTCAATGTGACACAGAACACGGACAGCAGCCACAGAAAAGAGGAAACACACACACACACACAGAAAGAGTCAACCTCGTTTCGGACAGAACACTTCAGCCTCTCGACATGATGTGCAGCGGCAGCTGCAAAGCCACGCCTTCCATCCCCGAGCCACGCCTTCCATCCCCGAGCCACGCCCTCCATCCCCGAGCCACACCCTACATCCACGAGCCACGCCCTCGTTCCCAGAGCCACGCCCTCCATCCCCAAGCCACGCCCTCCATCCCCGAGCCACGCCTCCATCCCCGAGCCACGCCCCACATCCCCGAGCCACGCCCTCGTTCCCAGAGCCACGCCCTCGATCCCTGAGCCACGCCCTCGTTCCTAGAGCCACGCCCTCAATCCCAGAGCCACGCCCTCCATCCCCGAGCCACGCCCTCGTTCCCAGAGCCACGCCCTCGTTCCTAGAGCCACGCCCTCGATCCCAGAGCCACTCCCTCCATCCCCGAGCCACGCCCTCGTTCCCAGAGCCACGCCCTCGACCCCCGAGCCACACCCTATCCCCGAGCCACGCCCTCCATCCCCGAGCCACGCCCTCGATCCCCGAGCCACGCCTTCGATCTCAGAGCCACGCCCTCGATCCCCGAGCACTTAAAATTAGGCCCCGAGTCAGAGTCTGCCGACGCAGCGTTTTACCCGACGCACCGCAGGCGGGCGGCCTACCTCGAGTAATTAAAGGACAGACAAGGTGAAGCAACACACTCCCCCCGGGTACACAATTGTGCGCCCGAGTCGTAACCACCGTGGTGGGGGGCGGGGCTTGAGGCCGCGAGCACGCTCCTCCATACGCAACGTGGACTTTGAGAGGTAGAAAAACAAGCGGACGCGACAAAAGTTTCCCACAAATTCGGCTGCAGAAGTCAGATAGTGGGGGGGAGGGGGCAGCAACCTGAGGGGTGGGGGTGGGCACCCTGCAGGGCCACAGATGTGGATTTCCACACTTCTCCCAGCCAGTCAGAAGCCGGTTTGGCTGGAGGGCAAATGGAGTCCAACATACGTTCACACACGAGCGTCTGTTTGAACACGTGTGCGACGCGGGGGGGGTGTAACTCTCCCATCATGCGGGTGGACTGGTTGTTAGTCCTCCAACCAAATGACAGCGTTTGAGCCCAAATGTCTAACCATCTGAAACGTCCTTAAAGCTCGAGAGCAGAGACTCGGCTATGAGACGCTCCCAATCCGAGCTGTGACTCTGCTCATCGGAGGGCAGCAGCACCGCGGTGCGAGCTGGCCTTCTCGGTCAGGATTAGTCATTGGGGGGGGGGGGGGGGGACAGTTGTCCTCTTCAAGCCTGAAAATAGCTCTGGGCATGAGCCAACTGCTTCCCCAGGAGTGGCGAGGGGCCCTGGAGACTCCTGGTGACATTTCCTCACAGGGAGCCTGAGCTCTTCTCCAGCTGCCCATGATGGTCGCATCGCGGCGCCCGGTGCTTCCCTCTGCCCAACAGCGCCGCGTGGTCTCCGTGAGTCTCCGTGAGTCTCCGTGAGTCTCGGTGAGTCTCGGTGAGTCTCGGTGAGTCTCGGTGAGTCTCGGTGAATCTCAGTGAGTCTCAGTGAATCTCGGTGAGTCTCTGTGAGTCTCGGTGAGTCTCTGTGAGTCTCTGTGAGTCTCTGTGAGTCTCTGTGAGTCTCCGTGAATCTCGGTGAGTCTCGGTGTGTCTCGGTGAGTCTCGGTGAGTCTCGGTGAGTCTCGTTGAGTCTCGGTGAGTCTCGGTGAGTCTCTGTGAGTCTCGGTCTACGTCTTCTCCTTCCATCTCCAGCTGAACCCAACAAACCTCGACAAGTCGTTCACGACGGGACCAAAGTTCCTTCAGCAATAAAACCGTCACCGGAGGAACTATTGGACTACATGTGCAGTAGAAAACTGGTTATGGCATATTTCCAGAAGGTAATAAATATATATGCCAACCACACACGGGTATTAAATGTGTCATTAAAGTGATAACGGTAACACCATTTAATACTAATACTAATATAGAGTCTCCAGAATCCAGTTCAGCCGGATTGGATTGGCAGCGCTAACAACAGTTTCAACAGTATTTCACAGCTCGTGAGATTTTGACAGGTCGTTGTTTTAAAGGCAAAACAAGTCCGGACTTGTTCTGTTGCCTGGACTGAAATGAAAACGTCCGTAACCAAAGAACCTTAGTTGACTGGCGGCAGCGTGCGGTTAAACACACAAGGCTTATCTCGGTCCAGCAACGAGGGTTTGAAAGGTTGAGAGGTCGAGTCCACTTCCTTGACCTCGGCCCGACCTTCAGTGTGTCACCACGGAAGATCACATGGTCCTCCTCTTGTGACCTTCCAGGACCTCGCCAAGAAGGTCTAGCGAGTGTCTCGATCACAACCTTCTTGACCCTCACAGGACGCCATTACACCGCAACGTTACCCGATCAGAGCGAGCCGTACAAGACATGGAGTCCACCTCATGTGACCCGGGCCGGTTCCCCTCCTGTGTGTCGCCTCTTATCCGAAGCTCTCGTCAGACCAAGTCCTCCGGCTCCTTCTACCTGTTACTACATCACACTTCATGACCAACGCGTGGTGGGGAGTCTGGGAAGTCGACAGGAAACTGATCGTCTTTGCACAAACTAGGAGGCTTCTTTCAGAACTAGTCGTTCTTTGCTTCAGTCCACAGAAAGACTCTGTACGCTAACCATGAAGCTGCAGCCAGGGGTTAGCATAGCATCAGAAATGGTGGAGCACAGGACCCCCTGGGTTTAGGTGCAGCTCCCCATGTGGGGCGTATGATGGTTCCTGGTAGAAAGACAACAGTCCAGAGATGACATAAGTTCTGTGGATCCTCTGAAGTAAGTAAGTCACGATTTATGTCGACACACATTGCTTAATTTAGCTGACAATCCAGATCGATAACCAGCTGAGAGGAAAAACACGTCTTCGTTATTATTCTGGGCTCAACTGTCCCTTTAGAAAAGTCGATGGCGTTCTGAACGCTGCACTCATAAACACACAGTGCCCGTCGTAACCGACGCATGAGTAAGACCATGTGAGTCAACGTGTGTGTGTGTGTGTGTGTGTCCAGAGATAGAGACTTTGCAGGTGGGATCCACGCACAGCTTCCATGAGGTCTTAAGGGACATATTAACACTTTCTCAAAATGGTCAGTGACACCATTGAGGTTGTGTGTTCATATGTGTGTGTTTGTGTGTGTGCGTGTGTGTGTGGGGAGTGCCATGCCGCGAGCTGCAGACACATTTTTATGGGTGAAAGTGTGAGGACTGCTGAGCATGGAATGTCACAGTTGATGTACATGTCAGAAACTATTTGAATGTGGCTCTCCTGTGTGTGTGTGTGTGTGTGTGTGTGCATGTGTGCGTGTGTGTGTGTGTGTGTGTAGATTTTGCCGGCAGCAGCGATGGTGGCTGCTGTCAGACTGCTGGGGTTTTTCCAGGCCGTGGGGAGAATCTCTGGTGTGTGTGTGTGTGTGTGTGTGTGTTTTTGTGTGTGTGTGTGTTTGTATATGTGGCTGTCCACACATGAGTTCAGCTGACCCAGTTCAGAACTACATAGAAACGAATGTGTCTAGGGGCGTGTGCGTGTGTGTGTGTGCGTGTGCGTGTGCGTGTGCGTGTGTGTGTGTGTGTGTGTGTGTGTGTGCGTGTGTGTGTGTGTGTGTTGCCACAGAAAGGGCCTGTTTGTTCAGACGTCGCCGTGGCCCCTCGCCCAGGACTAAAGAGCTTTTAGAAAGTTTAAAGTGTCTCTCTCACTCTCACCGACAAAACACACACACACTCACTCACACACACTCACACACACACTCACTCACACACACTCACACACACACACTCTTTGAAGCCAACACTTCTCCAAACAAGTGCTAAGAAATGAAACTGGTTAAATCGAGGAGACGGCCTCGCCCTCCTCCCCGTCTGGACAGAAAGAGAGGGGGGGGGGGGTCACCTCACACTCTCTCACCACCGATTCATATTTACATCACAGTACAAGTGCTTCGCTCTCTATAACACACACACCCACACACACACACACACACACACTCAAGGTAAAACAACCATTCCAGTCACAATGAGAAGAATGTGAGAAATGTCTGTGACGGGATGGACGTGGGTGAGGAACCGGGCATTCTGGGTAAATGCCTTTTCAAATAGAGTAAAAATATAAATAAATCTGAGATGACGTATGCCCATGAAGCAAAAGAATACAAAAATAAAATACTGTAAGCACGGACGAAAGAATATTCCTCAGCTGCAAAATGATTCCTCCATATAAAATCAGCGGTGGTGGTCGGCGGGCCGCCGGCGGGGGGCGCGTTACCTTTGTCGTGGTCGGTCCGGATCATATCCATCAAGGAGTTCTCCAGAGAGTGCAAGCTGAAGGCATCAAAGGGCCGACTCCGGTCCTGAAACACAGCAACAGGAAGAGGTGAGGAAGGAGGAAACACGAGGAAACAAAGGGAAGGACGGACTCATCTTCCTCAAGGCTGCAGCAGTTTTAAAACGAAGACGTGGGCTCTGGGAACTTGAGCGGGACCTTTTATTATGATTATCTTCTGATGTTTTAGGAAATCAAAAGCTGATGAAGACATAATCAATAAAAAGGAATCGCGAGTCGAAGTCCCAAATCCAACAAAGACCGGTAGCAAACAGACTGGAGGTAGTGAGGAGGCTCTGCTGCGAGGAGACGTCCATCGTTCGTCCTGCTGCTCGTCCGGCGTGGTCAAACATTCATGACCTCTAGATGTCCAGATCACCATCAGGCTGCCGACCTTCAGACAAGGGCGTCCGGAGAAAACCCAGAGCGGCACGCCGGGTGTTCTTTAGCCGCGTGAGGCTCAGCTACTTGCCCGGTTTCACATCAGCGAACGGGACACTTGACCTTTTGCCCCCTGACCTGAGCGACCTGACGTCCTGGTGACAACTCTCCTCCAATTAGGGGCGGACGTCTCCACAGCTCGGTGTGACTTACAGCCAGGAGGCTCCACCGGCCCTTCAAACGCTCATCACCCAACGCTCCATGGATCAAGGGCCGAAACAACGAGAGGCTTTACACCACCGTTCTAAAGTGTGGGGTCACTTAGAAATGTCCTTATTTATCAATGAAGATAACATTAAATTAATCATAAATCCTCTCTCTACATAGTTAAAGTGTAAATGACTATTCTCTGGTGTTCATGAAGTCTCTACAGAGGTGTGTAGAGGCCCGTCTCCAGTGTTCTGATGGTACATTGTGTTATCGCCTTAGAAGACTAGCGGAGGGGTATAAAACTCTTTAAAACCCTTTAATGTGAGCGCAGCTGAAAACAGTTATGCTGCTGAGAGAAGATATAAAACTGGCCTTCCTTTGAGCCACAAGAAGAACTACATTAATATGATATTTACAATAAAAATCATTATTTATAACCTCCTCAATGTCTTGACTAGATTTTATATTAATTTTGTAATAATTTGATAAATAAAAGTGAGAGTTTTCAACACCAAATTGTCTGTGTGACCCCAAACTTTTGTTTGTGTACGTCTTATCTCAAAGAATTCAAATGTACCAATAAATGTAAAAGTTATGTTTAAAAAACTCTTGATTTCCATCATGCTGTTCATCTGAATGTCTTTATTTTCCATTAGAGGAAAATTGCTAATGATTCTGTAATCCTGTGTGTTTATTATTATGGAGAATAAAGGTTTTATTCTCCATAATAAATGTGTGTTTGTGTTTTTTGGTTATTGTGTTGTAAAGGCATCAGCGACTGATGAATAAACTCATATTTCACTCATAATTTGTGTAATTAATGTTTATAAAAACCCTTTCACACATAAAGTTGTGGTAATCTTTAGCCTCTAACACAAAGGGACAATAAAGTCTTCACTGAAAAGATTAATAAACACTTTAAAATCTACAAAATCATAAGTTTTTAATACATTACGATGAATAAATAAACGCTCTCCTTTTCTTAAAGAAATTGAAGAAAAATATCCTGCGCTTTTATTTTGAAGGTTTCAAATTAAATGGATTTATGTTATAATATTAGAGACATGTTCTGATGTACAATATTTGTACACTCAAATAAACAATAATAAAATGCAAAGAGAGTTATTTAACACTATGTTTGAGTAGTTTATACAGGTACACTGGCCCTTTAAGAGGTGGCCATGATGCTGATGTGGCCCAATAAGTAGACCAACACGTTTGGCTGTATGTTTATTTGTTTATATGTTTACATGTTTACATGTTTATATGTTTATATGTTTACATGTTTATATGTTTATATCTTCTGCTCATCTCATCCGGCCGACCCCGTGGTTTTCGAATAACAATAATATGTAAAGGACAAAAAGACAAAGATATATCCCTCTTCTAAGACGCTGCCTCCAGCTAGTAAAACAAAGTGGAGATTATTGCATTGTCCTAACTGAGATATGGGACGACACGTCCCTTTAACCCTTTAGCGCCAGAGGAGTCGACTTCGTTCCCAGAGTTTCCGCTCAGTGAACACGCGACTCCGTGCGGCGTGGGCCCTTGACCTCGTCTCCCAGGTGCCGCGAGGACCGAGGCGCTCGGCCGGCGTGTAATGAAGCCTCCGGAGGCCCGAGTGACACGCGCGATCCTTATCTCCTCAAAAGGCCGGACGGGTTTCCAGCCAGTTGGAATTTCACACTGAGCCGGGGCCGCGTTTCCTCGGCCCGCGTCGGCTCGCCTTGCACCGACAGGTTGACATGTCGGCCGGTGCTCTCTCTCTCTCTCTCTCTGATCCTTCTTTAAGTAGGCTGTGACTTAATGGGGCGTTCGACTGGCTTATTCTGTCGTGTTGGCTTGCAGGCAGCATGACACACGAGGGAAACACATGGCCGGAGTCACGCTGGACTCATCCTGTATTCAAATCACAAGCAGGGCTCCTTTGCCTTTATATGTGTAATGCCCATTGGGCTAAAGTATCTCACGATGGTGACGTGCTGTGGTATAAACATATAAACATATAAACATATCGTGTGTTGGTCTATGGGAGAAACACGTAACCAGAGAGTTTTATAACTTACTCACTGAATAAAAAAGGTCTTTTCATGGTCGTACAGAAGAAACACAACATAAATACACATCAATGTAGAATATTTAGTTGGAACCATAACAAGAGCTTATTATTATTATCTTCTTCTTAATGTAAACGCTAAATACTTTTTCCAGGTCGGACACAACAATATATCAATATCCTAATTTATAAGCGTCTAAAATCTCATCATCAAACTGAACTTTTTTATACGATTATTAACCCGATTATCCGATCACAAGCGCCGGGTGTTGCCTTCAGGGACCGTCCAACATCTTGCAATTACAATGAGAGCACATGAACTAACAACGATGTTGAAAACGTAAGTTATAAAGCACGATAAGAATAACTCATCATTATAATTACGAGTGTTATTAGTATTATTAAGAGTAGCACCTATTAATATTAATATTCCACGGATATGTTAATGTTTAACATAGGCATTAATAGACTTAGTAGTTTGTATATTATATTTCTAAAACACTCTTGAAGCCTTTATAAAACACACATCACTGAAAAACAATGTCTGAGTCAGAAGGAGAGCGTGCTGTAAGTTAAGAGGTCCCCTCAGTGGGAGTTTAGAAAGTTCCGAGGCGGACCTGAATGCGTCCGCCGTCCTTTAAACCCCACAGTGCGCTGGCGGCCGGGAGGTTAACCCTCCGCGCACCGAGCCGCGACTCTTTCTGGGGGAGACTCGGTCGATGCGTGCTGCTTTCAAGAACCCGATGTCTCCCTTTTCCATTTATTCAACCTCGGAACACAAGCCGGGCGACAGACGCTGAATGTTGAATTATAGAAATCAATATCATGAATACAGCCTCTGACATTGCGTTGTTATTGAAGGCCTATAACCCGTAACCACTGCGTGTGGGGAGATAAACGACATTAATATGACACACTGACAATGTGATTTATGAGAAACCATCATTAGTTTGACCCTAGTTAACTTTGACATCAATCCATATCATATAATATGTGGACCACAACCAGTGATGCGTTCAGGGTGACCTTAAGGATACTTTGTGGGCCTTTTTTCTCTCCGGAAGTGATCGTTTCTTTTGAGTATCTTAATGGGTCGACCAACATGGTAAACTGACAACATGTCAGATGGGTCAATATATATTTTAGATGACAAAAACAGAGGTAAAAGCCCTTCTATAACTGGAAGGTGTTTACCTGGAACGGCAGGATGTTGTTGCCGTTGTCCGTCCTGAAGGCGCTGTCATCCATCCAGGGCTTGGGCCCGAGGGGACCCGGTCTCGGGAACTTGGGGGGCGCGATGACATTGCTGGCGTAGGGCTTCTTCATGGGCGAGATGGGGTTCATGGTGGACGGCACCCCGACGCCGACCGCCCGGCGCGGGTCCCGGCCCGCCTGCAGCCCGCTCCAGGGGTTGGAGGCGGTGCTCCACGCGGCGTTCTGGTGATTATTCCAAGCGGACGACGAGGCAGAAGAAGAAGACGACGACGAGGACGACGACCCTTTGCTGTGGTTCATGATGGTCTGATACGCGTTTCTCTGCAGGGGGAACGAGCCTTGGCTGGGGCTGACAGGGGACCTCCTCAGCTGGGCTTGCTGCTGCTGCTGCTGCTGCTGGGTCTGCGCAGCCAGACCGATCTGCGGCGAGAAGTTCCCCCCGTAGATCGGGTTGACGTGGTGGGGGAAGTTCTGGAACAGCATGGTGCCGTTCACCGACGGTATTCCCTGGAAAAAGCTGTCGTCCGCGGCGGTCGAGGTCCCCGTGGACCAAGTGCTCCCGAAAGAGGAGGACGGCGAGGAGAGGGGCCCGCCGGTCTCCTGCGGCTGGTGGTGGACGCTCAACCCGGGCAGGATCGGCGACTCCATCGGCGGCGCGGTGTCCTCGCTGCTGCTGCTGCTGCCGTTCCGCGGTGACGCCGCCTGCTTGCTCCCGGTCGACGGGCTCTCCGACTCCGATGAGGAAGACGTGGGTTCCGATGACGGGGTCCGGGTGGAGGGAGGGGGGTCTACTCGCGTCGGATCTTGCTGATGGTGAGGCTGGGCTTTGTTTTTGTCCATCAGTAAATCATCCTGCATGGTTTGCTGAGCTGCAACGGGGAAGGAAACGAGGAGTTATTATTCTTATTATTCTTATTCTTATTATTATGGATGTCGCCGTTATAGGAGCGGATGCGCCGGGCTGCCAGTCTCTGATGAAGTGGGACACCTCCGACCGGCGAGGTGTCAAGAGGGACTGGGCAACTGCGACGCGAGTGCGTGATCACCCATTTAGCCGAAAAGGAGACGAAGAAGAGGACAACTCACTCCGCGTGACTCCGCCACGGAGGATTCATAAACACACACCAGTAGACCCGCGCAGCGCACAGCGGCGGATATTCACCAGGTTGCGCCACGTCTCGGTTTTTTTTCCTTCCACGCAGGAACTCCGGAGCTACAATGTGAAACTGATTCAGTATGTGTGTGTGTGTGTGTGTGTGTGTGTGTGTTTTGCCTCTAGGACCTCCCCTATTCATTTACAAAAGTCAGTAAATACAGCTGTCCTTCAACAAAGCTACAAGACAGGTCTACCGTGACACACGCCACCACGGGGCGTTATTGTTTTTGTTGTTTTCAAACGGAAATAACCTCCACCAAAGGACACCTCTTTACGTACCTTTTTACGCACCTTTTTACGCAGTGGAAAGTGACTCCATGAAGCGCTTTATTATGCCGCAAAGAGGTTTCATGTACCGGGAAACCTTTTAAAGAACGTCTCGGTCTTACACTGTAATAATACAGCACGAGTCATGCATCAATAATAGCTTAATAAATAGGATAATGTTGGTGTAAGTGAGTAATACTCAATAAAAAAGTCAATGAATGATGATACGTGTAATATCCCGGAGGTCGACACAGACATATAGGCTTATTGCTTCTTGCATGTGTGTAACTTTAAAGTCCTGGAACGTTGCACAAAGCTCCGTGTCCTTTATTAAAATACCAGGCAGAGGAACATGTCATGCAAAATGCCACCCTTTTCATTTTGCATGTGGGAGACAACGCCTTGGAAAAAGAAAAAAAGGCCAAATTGCACACACACCCTCGGGTGCCATCAGGAGGGCAATTTGGCTTTCAGACAGGTTGCCACATAATTGAAGTAAATAGTGATCACGACCATCTCCAACGCAAATAGACCGCACAATATGCTGGATCATCTTGAGTCGACACACACACACACACACACACACACACACACACACACACACACACACACACACACACACACACACACACACACACACACACACACACACACACACACACACACACACACACACACACACACACACACACACACACACACACACACATAATGACTTCCGCTTGGGCATAATTCATAAGTTCTAGGACGCAGCGTCGAATCAGGCAATGTTAACAATGGGCTTTCAATTAAAAAGCCACATCTCGGTGCCATGAGGCTCCTGTTGGACGGTCGGTACCGGGCTGCAGGAGGCTAACACCCACCGCGAAGGCCCGTCACACACACACACACACACACACACACACACACGCAATAGTCTGTGGACATTTAAAAATATCACTTCTAGATGTCATGATCGTTCACAAGTTGGACTTTAAAGATTCGTCACTGATATAGCACTGCGCGCGCACCCACACACACACACACCGTGTTTTTTCCTCCAAGTGCTGGGCTTCCAAGGTCACCAAAAGCGGCACATTCGGCAGCCGACAGTGACGCAACTCACCGGCTCTTCACCACAAACACCGGCAGCCCCCGGTGGTCGGGTTCCTCATTCGATACCCTGCATGAACTGTCATGCCTTGAAATCCCCTTTAATCCGTACGTGTCCCCTTCTACACGAACCACAGAAACACAAACAAACAACCGCGTCCACACAGACACATGCACGCGCACACACAGCTGGTCGCTTCTCTGCCATATAGGGCCATTTGAATTACCTTTTATCGTTCACCTTTTTGGGACTCTGTAAATAAATTTCTGTTTGCCTCGTCTGGGTTTATGACAAACGAGCTACCCTTGTGCGGAGATAGTCAGCAGTTGCTTCAACAGCTGATTGACTGCGGCGCATGGATGTTGCCGAGGGGACTGCTGGGAGTTGTAGTTTCTTACTATGCAGAGAAGCTCGTCAAAAAAATAAAATGTAGTCGATCTTCTGTATTCTTGACTGCTGTAGTAAAAACAAAAACACACATAAGTTTCAAAGCTCGAGGCAACTCGTTGCAGCAATAATACAGTTGGGGATGATTTATAGTTATCTCTCACGTACGCCCACGCAGACACGCGCGTTTGTGCGCATAACTCAAAAAGTATCAAACCGAATCGCATGAAATTTGGTGGGATGATTGGATATTATCCGGGGACCATTTGATTAGATTTTGGGATCGATCGGGTCAAAGGTCAAGGTCATGAAAAGGTCAACATCTTCTTTTTACCATAGTCAATTTTTATCCAATTGGCATGCAACTAATGCCAAAATGTTCACATGACATCAAGCTCCCCACACTCTCATGCCAAGTACCAAACAAGTGGCTGCGGCGAAGGTATGCGCTCTACCGAGTGCCCGTTCTAGTTTGATATGTTGTGTTGCCCATAAGAGGGTGGGAAGCGTTGTGAAAACTACATTTCCCTTATTTGCGGCGCCGTCCTCGGGTTTTGATGACGCGCATGCGCAGAGCGGTGCTAGCTGACGTCGACTCGGAGACGGCCGGCTAATGGGGTCAAGCGGACGCGCCGGTGCGACAACACGAGACCGCCAAAAGGGGGATTTGTTGTTTTCCGGAACTTGTGTATCGGTCGCAGACGCACGGACTCGTTTAATGCGTAACGAGCGGCTCGCGTGGAGCCGACGCCGCCGAATTAACACAGAGGCCCGTATGTAGCTAACTAGCTTAGCATAGGTAGTTAGCTTGTTAGCTCCGCGGCACATCGATAAGGAGGCTCGTTTTCGTTCATGTTTCATTTGTAACGCAGTCCGTCTGCTCCGCCAAACGACCCCGTGCGTGCTGCCTTCACCCCACGACAATGGCCGAGCAGGATGCTGGGGCCATGGAGCAGAACTCGGACAGGTGAGTTTTAAGTTGAATGCTAACGTGCTAACTGATGCTACATTGCTGGACGTAAAAATCACTACGATTGATCGATTTGGGAGAAGGGAGGGGGGGTCGTTTTTGTCCAAATGTCCAGACTCGCACTGACTTGATATATATAACTATATATATATATATAGTTCATGCCGACTGTCTGCATGAACGTTAGTGAACGGTTAGCCTCGGACGTCCTCCCCCTGTCATCGGGTGAATGACGTCACTGGGGATGTTCATAACGTTGGCTGCACGTCATAAATATGAGCATGCATGATGCTTAACACATGTATGTACACACGACACACCTTCAACTCTGCACATAAGCTAACGACAGAGTTTCATCTGCTCCTCCTAAACATTTAGCCCTCATAAGTATTGACCTTAAGTCGGAAGCTGCATCCAGTAAGATTTATGAATATTATTATATTACATTTTGGCTGACGCTTTTATCCAAAGCGACTTACAATCATGTTACTTTCATACACCGCAGACACAGCAATTCAGGGTTTTAGTGTCTTGCTCAAGGAGACATGGTCGAGGGCGGGGATTGAACCGCCATCGCTGACCCACAGTCGCCCAGGTCACGCTTACAGTTTATCTTACGTTACATGAGACTTTAAATTATGGAAAACATGGTATGTAAATGCATACAGTCACCGGTTATTTGATAAGATGTCTGAATTGTGTGTATGAACAAAGGTGTAATTTATCTACACTTAACTGGAAGGACAAACACACGGCAATGGACTGAACTGTGAGGTGGTGAAGGGGGAAATCAAGCATCACACACCTGATAAACATGAAGCTCCATGGGGATAGATGTTATGGAAATATATACTAACTAGAACGGGCACTCGGTAGAGCGCATACCTTCACATATCACAAGATGGGGCATTGAATTATGAACATTTTGGCATTAGTTGCCAATTGGATACAAATTTACCGTGCTATGGTAAAAAGAAGATGTTGACCTTTTCATGACCTTGACATTTGACCAAAATCTAATCAAATGGTCCCCGGATAATAACCAATCATCCCACCAAATTTCATGCGATTCGGTTTAATACTTTTTGAGTTATGCGAGTAACACGCATATAAATAAATAAATACACGGCGATCACAACATAACCTTCCACATTTTCAATGCAAAGGTAATAATCCATTTAATATATATATATATATATATATATATATAGTGCTATTTAATGTACCCAAAGACACTTTACATGTTACATTTCATACACTAGACACAGCGAGCAATTCAGGGTTAAATGTCTTGCTCAAGGACACATCGACTAGGGCGGGGATTGAACCACCAACCCCCTGATTGATAGACGGCCCTGCTGACCACCGACCCACAGGCGCCCCAAAGACACGAGAGCGGTCTGCAAAAAAACAAATATAACGTTGGGTAGAAATAAGGTTGAATGACACTTCATTGAAGGTGTTTAGCTTTTCATCACGCTGTCAAACAGTCTGTCACAGCTGACCAGTACACACACACACACACACACACACACACACACACACACACACACACGTGAATCCATTTTAAAGCCCTCAGAAAGTGTTGCAGTGGCAGGTTTCCAGCTGACGTAAGGAGTTGAGACATGATGTCGGACAACATTCTGGCCGGATGGAGCTTGACAGAATGCAGCGCTGCAGGTTTAAAGGCCTCCTGTGAGGATCTGTCGGTTCACACCGTTCTCTCTGCGCATCACAGTCAACCCAGTTGAATTATACTGGTGTGAATTCAAAGAGCGTATCCTGGTCTAATCGTTGGGTCCGACCACCCGAGGCTAACTCGGAGCGGAGCAGTCGGCGCGTCTCGTGGTCGGGGGCCCGCCGTCATGAAACTCAAAGTTAGCAAAGCCGGAGAAACAGAAAGTTCTAACCGACCGAGGCGAAGCTGAAGATCATTGGACGTGTTTTTGAGCGTTTTAAATTCAATTGCTGTCGGAACATTTCCTGCGTTACACTTTTTTCTGGTATTTAATTGATTTTATTGTAATTAAATAATGCAGAACGCAGATTATTCTATATAGTTGTGTGAAGAAGTTAAATTAAATGCGTCTCCATTTCCCTCATTAGATGAGATGTTCCTGTATTCGTCCCACAGGGGGACACGTCAGGATCACATTAGAGCATGAATACAAAATACAACAGAATAACAACTAAATATACAGAGGAAACAAAATATACACACAAGGTAGTTCCCAAAGTGAATTTACAGCAGGTTAAAGTGTCCATGAAAATAAAGTGTATCTATATATAAGTATATATATACTAGGTCATGATAACTTATTAGAGTCAAAGGTAATATCCGATATTGCATCCCCTTCACGCCGCCCTGTTCACGCCGCCCTGTTCACGCCGCCCTGTTCACGCCGCTCTGTTCACGCCGCCCTGTTCACGCCGCCCTGTTCACGCCGCTCTGTTCACGCCGCTCTGTTCACGCCGCCCTGTTCACGCCGCCCTGTTCACGCCGCCCTGTTCACGCCGCCCTGTTCACGCCGCCCTGTTCACGCCGCCCTGTTCACGCCGCCCTGTTCACGCCGCCCTGTTCACGCCGCCCTGTTCACGCCGCCCTGTTCACGCCGCCCTGTTCACGCCGCCCTGTTCACGCCGCTCTGTTCACGCCGCCCTGTTCACGCCGCCCTGTTCACGCCGCTCTGTTCACGCCGCTCTGTTCACGCCGCCCTGTTCACGCCGCTCTGTTCACGCCGCTCTGTTCACGCCGCCCTGTTCACGCCGCTCTGTTCACGCCGCTCTGTTCACGCCGCTCTGTTCACGCCGCCCTGTTCACGCCGCTCTGTTCACGCCGCCCTGTTCACGCCGCTCTGTTCACGCCGCCCTGTTGTTGTCGTGTATTGCGCAACACTAAGGACACCCTGCTAGTTTGTGGTAAATACCAACGGCTCCATCACATTAACTCTGGTAGTTGTGGATTTCTAGGCGTCTCCTTGACTAAGAATTCACATTTTAATCTGTTTGTTCAACTCTTCTACATTTTTATTTTTTCCTTGGTGCTCATTGATCTCCTGTCGATGCGTCCTATAAAGAAATAAAAAACGACAAAGTGTGTGTGTGTGTGTGTGACTATTCAGAGTGCTGAAACGCCCCTAACCCGTTATTTGAATATCTTTGTGCACCAAGTCCTCTGCCTCACATGCTGAGGAACCTCCAGGTTCCCCAGTCATGTGACCTGTATCTCCTTCCCCGCGTTGGTGTGACTTCCCCACACAGCGCTGCCTTTTCTTAGACTGTTAAAATGACGTTCTCTGCTGAGGCGTGAATAAATAAATAAAGCATAATTCACTCGCGCGCAGCTCGCTGTGGGTGCAGGTTTCCCAGCAGTCAGTGAGGAGGAAGTGAATTAAAGCTCCAGTTTGCCTGTTTGAACAGGTGAATAAGTGGCAGAGACTCTGGTCACTTTGCTTCAGGCTCCTCGCCATCACCAGATCTCATGTTCTTGAAAAGGAAATGTTTATGGACACCTTGCAGACCTCGCCAAGCAGTAACTGGGGGCATTGTGTCCTCTGTGTGTGTGTGTGTGTGTGTGTGTGTGTCCTGTGTGTCCTCTGTGTGTGGTTGCATTTGTTGGCATTATCTGTTGCTAGACGTAAGCCTCATTTTCTTTTTATCGTGTACACTACCGTTCAAAAGTTTGTGCTCACACAGATAATTTGGTGTTTTCCATGAAAACTCACTTTTATTTATCAAATGAATATAAAAATGTATATAAAATATATTCACGGTTAAATATAATGATTTTTATAGGAAATATTAATGTCGTTCTTGTGGCTCAAAGGAAGGCCAGTTTTATAGCTTCTCTCAGCAGCATAACTGTTTTCAGCTGCGCTCACATAAAAAGGGTTTAAAGGGTTTACTACCCCTCCGCTAGTCTTCTAAGGCGATAACACAATGTACCATCAGAACACTGGAGATGGGCCTCTACACACCTCTGGAGAGACTTCATTATCCAGAGAATAGTCATTTACACTTTAACTATGTAGAGAGAGGATTTATGATCAATTTAGTTATCTTAATTTAAGAATAAGGATATTTCTAAGTGACGGTAGTGTACACACGTGTTGTAAATGTGTTTTGTGGACACATTGCGCAATACGCCGGGACCCTTTTGCCATGTGCAGCTTATCTTTCTCGACTGTTCTGCTGAACCCGGTCAGGGCGACGCGGCGAGCTGCAGATTAAGGTTTCTCCTGGAGGATAGCGTTTCGGGCTGCGGTCACGCTGCAGGCCGGGTTACCGGAACAGGAGCGCTGGCTTTTGTTCTCCTGTGGCGACGTCCGTCCGCTTTGCATCGTCGTGTTTTAGAGCCGCCTCACTTTCAATATCTGTGCTGTAGGAAATGACCAAATCGTGCCTGTTGTTTTTCTTTCTTCTGTTTAGCGGCGCAGGAATATACGTAATGTGCGCCGCGTGTCGAGTCGGCGTGCCCGTTTCCGTGGGACTCGTAACTCACGGCCCGTCCCGGTCCGTCAGCCGGCCGCGTCACCTGAGCGCCTCGACCCCGAGCCTCCTCTCCTGCATCGCCATGTTTTATTCAGCGCCAGGAGAGTATTGGAAAATCATCCATTGCAGGCAGGCGGGCAGCAACCCGAGCGAATGATCCAAGGAGAGCCGCCCTCTGCGCCCCGTGGGCCCGGTAACGGAGCACGCCGAGGCCTCCGTGTGCTGACAGGAGCCCACAGATTTGACATGCATTATTCAACTGTGTGGGGGGGCAGGACTGTAAAAATATACCTGGTAAACTGGATTCACTGAGCTAATGGCCGAATCACTGGCAAATATCTTCACGGTTAGTCGGTAAACCTACCGGAGCTTCCCCCCCCCCCCATAAAACACATTTATGGGCGATGGGACGTTCTACATTCTGGTTAGTGTGAATCGGGACTGAAGCTGTGGTTCATACCACAGTTAGACATTTCCTACTTCCTAGTGAGAGTGAGAAAGCGACGGGTTTCCTCCATTCCAGGCATTCCACAGTAAACCCTGTCGGAGAGGAGATGAGTTGGGCCCGCTTTAAACCAGCCTGGAACCACTGGGATGGAATACACCTTCACCTGTGATGTGTACTGATGGGGCTGATGTATGCATATACATAATTACATATATATAATTATATATATAATTGTGTGTGTATATATATTTATATCATTTTATATATATATCATTATATATATAAGTGTGTGTATATATATTTATATAATTATATATATATTTATATAACTATATATAATTTTATATATATATATAATTATATATTTATTTTTAATTATATAAATATATAATTATATACATAGATATATAAATATAGAATTATTTGTTTACAGAATTGACAATATGAATGGAAATCAAAATATACATCATCATACCCAGAGGGGATGAAAGAAAACGCCTCTCTATTGTCACCACTCATTGAAATAATGGCTTCTGTGTGTGTGTGTGTGTGTTTTTGTGTCGACTAATGATTGTTTCATCCCTCCAGTGAAATGCCAACTGTTCAAGGGTCGGCGTGATTCTGAAAGTGAGAAGCTAAATGTCACGAGCGTGTAGTCGGGCTGTAAACGGGTCAACGGCAGCGGCCAATCGGCTTCTGGGCGGGTCGCCAGGCAACAAGCCACTCCCACGCAAAACTCGATGTGAATTCGACTTAAAGGAAAATCTTGAGCTGGTTCTTCTTCCTCCATTCCCACAATGACCCGCTGTGTGTTTGGATCCATGCTGCCCCGTGGTCGTGGTTGGCTGTAACCTCCGACTATTTTCAAGTGTGAAGCGGCTAGAATCAGAACGTCTCTGGTTCGTGTTCCCGAGCGACGCCGCGGGGCACTGAAGCCTCCACAGATGATGAATTATAGAAAAGCAATAATCAGTGGGAGATGTAGGGTCAGGGGACCCGGGCATCGGGTTACCTCCACAGATGTTCAACTGACATGGAGTATTGTTCCCAAAAGAAGTCAATTCATTATTAATTAATTAATTGGGCGATGGCCCAAACATCCCACGACTCCGTCTGGACCGTCTCTACCATGTGGGAAGAGGAAGGAGGGATGTGTTTGGGATGCTTGGCGGGAGAGGAGGTTAAGATACGGATTGGCTCGAGTCCAGAACGAGGGATTTGTCTGGATGACACACTCACACTCACACACACACCGACACACACACACCCTTCACCCTCCTAAAATATAAATGTAGTTGCTTTGGGGAGCTTGGGTTTCTTTTTTAGGGGGGGGGGGGGTGGAGGTGATGTGGGATTTAATCCACCACTAAAACAAATTCTGACTCATTTAGAAAATCTACAGCCTTTTATTTAATGTTTGTGTTATCAGGGCCTGTGTGTGTGTGTGTGTCATTGTCCTAACCCCCGTGTGTGTGTGTGTGTGTGTGTGTCATTGTCCTAACCCCCCGTGTGTGTGTGTGTCATTGTCCTAACCCCCGTGTGTGTGTGTGTTCCTAGGAGCTGCTGGGTGTGCTTCGCCACCGATGAGGACGACCGCGCGGCCGAGTGGGTCCGGCCGTGCCGGTGCCGCGGCTCCACCAAGTGGGTCCACCAGGCCTGCCTGCAGCGCTGGGTGGACGAGAAGCAGCGCGGCAACAGCACGGCGCGCGTGGCCTGCCCACAATGCAACGCCGAGTACCTCATCGTGTTCCCCAAGCTGGGTGGGTGGAGACCTCTGAGTACCTGGTGTGACCTCTGAGTACCTGGTGTGACCTCTGAGTACCTGGTGTGACCTCTGAGTACCTGGTGTGACCTGAGTACCTGGTGTGACCTCTGAGTACCTGGTGTGACCTCTGAGTACCTGGTGTGACCTCTGAGTACCTGGTGTGACCTCTGAGTACCTGGTGTGACCTCTGAGTACCTGGTGTGACCTGAGTACCTGGTGTGACCTCTGAGTACCTGGTGTGACCTCTGAGTACCTGGTGTGACCTCTGAGTACCTGGTGTGACATCTGAGTACCTGGTGTGACCTCTGAGTACCTGGTGTGACCTCTGAGTACCTGGTGTGACATCTGAGTACCTGGTGTGACCTCTGAGTACCTGGTGTGACCTCCTGAATAAGACTATTAGGCTGTTAGTGTTTTTTTGAGTTTTTGAACAAAAATCACACAATCATATTACATTTTATTCAGATTTCTTTGTGGTTTTTTATTATATATATATTTTAAATGATTATAACTTATTTCTTAGTTTTTTTAAATAATTGAAAATGATATTCATTGATTTTTTGTGTGTGAACCTAGTATAGGCAGTACAGATCGGACACACGACAAATAATTACATAAAAACGCTATTAAATGATCATAATTGTGGGGCATGTGTCGCCCCTCTCGTGACATCAGGGGCAGCGTTATGTTTCTTCGGGCCGTGTTGACCTTTGCCCTCCTGTGTTCCACGCTGGTGAAGCTTTCTGTGGTCTGGAGTTCAATCGGGAAACGTTGAGTTTCACGGACCTGAAGCTCGTTCCTCAGCTCTGAAGCTGGAGGCCGACCCGCGTACGCTGCTGCTGCCATAGCAACGCTTACGGTCTCACCCGCCGTCGCATTCCAGTTGAATTGTGGGTAATGAGAGCGAGTTTTTGACCTGGAAGGACAGAACAGACGATATCTCTGGTTCTGCTGCTGTCGGTTGTGACTGCCGATGTTTTAGGACGATCTGGAGTGTGAGGCGGAAAAATAACTAAAATAAATTAGCTTTCCAACTCGCGCTTTTGAGATGTAATCCGTCTCTTGTTGCGACCACGCCGTCGCCACTGAAGCGGCGCTCCAAAGCGCCGCCGCCCGTCTCCAAAGCTGAGAGTCATTCGGTTTGTCGTGCCTGATGTTTGTTTATTTACTCCTGAACACTCTGGTGCAGGGTCACGACTTCCTCTTCACGAGGAACAGAAGGACGCCTCGAGTCGGAGTGACGGGGCTCCGACTGCTCCCAAACAAACCGGCTGCACGCCACGCACCAGAGCCGCCTCCCCCTTTCCCATCTCCCAGTCCTCGCGCTCGCCTCAGTGGTCCGTACGGGAGCTCCGCCCCGCTTGACGCTCCTCGCTGCTCGCGGCCCTGCTGCCGTCTCTCTTGGTTAACGTCAGGGCGTTCACCTCCATGAGCACCCGGCACACACCTTCAACCAACATGGACGACAGGAGGCACTCTGGTGACACTGGATCTGACTCACGGAGCGCGACTATGGCCCTTTAACCGCTTTCTGTTCATAGAACTTGTGTTTGACAACGGGAGTGAGGACAGAGTGAGGACGCTCTAGACGAGGACTCTGAGCCGCTCGCTAAAGGGAGGAGAAGGTCGCTACTTCCCAGCCACCACAGGAATCTAATTATACAAATATTACACTCATAATATCCGTGTGGTTTGATATTTATCTGGATTTTTGACGTTAATTCAGAATTTAAACGGAACAGAGAGACATGCAACACCTCCTTCAAGTGTCCCCGTTTCAGAAGCTCACGACGACGGGTATCGGGTGTCGGTTAACGTCTCGGTGTGAAGAGGAAGTTAAATCCTGGTGAGCCGTTGGCCTCATGGCCACCAAAAGGCTTTGTACGTGTAATCTCGGACCCAGCGGTACCACCAGAGCTCGAGTAGCGTTGGCCCCGGCAAACCTTTTCTTTGTCTGGTTAATTTCTTGATTAACTGACTTGTTCCATTTCTATCCGGTGCAAAAGCCAGAATAACTGAAGTCGAGTGACTTTCAGCTGGCGTGTTCTGAAAACCCAAAAAGGTGAAAGCCGTGCAGCGATGCCTGGATGTGTGAGGGGAGCACTCCCCGTGTCTTAACCGCAGCGTCGTCACCACGCCCGTCTGACGGTGGCATCCCGTCTCCTTTAGGCGACAGGACGCTCCTCAGACGGGAGCGCATGCAAAGAGCTGCGTTCCGATTTACATGCCGGCCGCCGGGGGTCAGACGGCATTTGCAAAAGTCACGACGTGCGTTCCCCCGAGGCCCAAAGAGACGAGCTTCGCCTCGTTGATACACGGGGCTTTAGCTCAGTGGGGTAAGAGGGCCGTCCTGCAACCGCAGGGTTGTGGGTTCGATCCCCGCTCTCCCCATTAGTTGCAAGTCGAAGTGTCCTTGAGCAAGGCACTGAACCCCCAGTTGCTTCCCGGGCGCTTCACCGCAGCCCACTGCTCCTTAATAACTAAGGATGGGTTAAATGCAGAGAACTAATTTCCCCTTGGGGATTAATAAAAGTGTATATTCTATATTCTATTCACGATGAGTCCCTCAGCTGCCTGCAGAGCGCCGCGGCTCTCCGCCCTCTGAGCCGCGGTGGGATCGGTGCCGCGGGAGGAGTTCCCGTCTCCGGCAGCAGGGGGCGCTGCTGAGGCGGGAGGAGCAGCGTCTTGTTTCACTGCGTCGCTGCTGCAGTGGTCCTCTCCCCCTCGGTCGTCCTCTTATACGATACCTTTACGACGCGCTCCCTGCGTATCGGGTTCTGTTTTAGAAAAAACTTTTAAAAGCTCCAGTGTTTTTGTTTCGAATATAATTTTAGTGGCACGAGCCGCGGCTTTAATTAGCCCTCCGAATCATAGCAATTGTGCACGCGGGACGACTGCGCTCTGATTGGCCGACGGAGACGAGGATCACAGTTTGGAAGCTGTGGTTATTTTCTACTCGCAGCTTAAAGGGCATTCCTCATGTCTGGCTCCTGGGGGGGGGGGGCACAGATCACCTTTTCTATTAACCCCGGTTTTGATTATTTTTAGGCTCAGAAGACGACAACGACGCGGCGCTCGGTGCCGCAGAGCCAACGGCGGCACACCGAGCCAACGTGGCCGGCAGTAAAACTCTGAGGGCGCCGTGTCCTTGCCTCCCCACTTTTTATTTTAAGAGAGAGAGAGAGAGAGTAAACAAGCCAGCTGGAACAGTGTGCCAGCATGTGTGCCGTGCCCACTCCGGAGGAATTGAACTTTCACTCTCCCCCGCCCCCCCCCCTCCCTCACACACACACACACACACACACTTCCTTCTTTTTAAAAAGATTATCTTAACTATGGATTCTGCTGAAATGAATCGCTCGGCTCTCCGTCCTGCCGGCCCGGTTTGGGCGACCCGGTTGGTTCCGTCTGGCGGGGCGGCGCCGCAACGCTGAGCCAGCGAGGACGAGAAACCAATGATGTCATCAAAATGTGTCGTCTTTTTAAAATGAGAGATCAATCCGGCCGCTTGAAAACAGGTGCAGTGAAAATGAGCTCTGGGAAGCGTCAGAGAGAGAGAGAGAGAGAGGGAGAGAGAGAGAGAGGGAGAGAGAGAGAGAGAGGGCGGGAGAGAGAGGGAGAGAGAGAGAGAGACTCAGGCCAACAGTGGCCGACTTGTGGAGCTCTCGCGGGTCGCCGGCCTCACGGCGGCCAAACAGTTTGACTTGTGTGGAAAGATCCCCAAAAATACCAAAGCAGGCTTATTTTAGAACGGCGCTGTCCTTTTTTTTTTTCTACACTCGAGGTGTGTGTGTGTCTAGGTGTGTGTGTGTGTGTGTGTCTTCCCTGCGCAAACTCGTGAGAACACATCCGCTCCAGTATTTGCATTAAATGCGTCTCATTTGAATCTGGAATGTGATGTTTTTTTAAAGTCCTGCGTTCACAGAGAACGGTGACTCTGCGTTTTCTTCCTTTGATTCTCTTTACGGCTTCATTTCACGACTTTAAAAGAGGGTCAACATGAGCGGTAACAGAGCCACACAACCAAAACAACCCTGGGATGTAAATCAAGGTTGTTGTCTAGTTCTGGGGGTCTGGGTGTGTTTGGCTCTGCGGTGCTGATGCATAACGAGCCGGTTCTGTTGCTCCTCCAGGGCCTGTGGTCTACGTGCTGGACCTGGCCGACCGGCTCATCTCTAAGGCCGGCCCCTTCGCCGCCGCCGGCATCATGGTGGGCTCCATATACTGGACCGCCGTCACCTACGGAGCCGTCACCGTCATGCAGGTGAGAGAGAGGCTCTTCATAACAATTTGGACATTGTCCATTTATTTTGTAAAACTGCTAATATAATACATGTTGTTAGTTCTGGTCCAATCACAGCAGAGGAGGACATGGACATATTATTTAGGGGGCAGTCACCCCCCCCACACACACACACACACACACTGACTGAACTCCAGGGCATTAAAAAATAAATTTGGGGCACTTTTTGAAACTTGTGAAATATCATTTAACCTTTGTTAAAAAATAATAAATATACTCATTTAGGCTCAAAAGATATGAGCTATTGTCAGAAAAATGGAAATAATAAGACTGAGACAATAATAAGACTATTAGACAATAATAAGACTATTAGACAACAATAAGACTCAGTGCGGTTACATGCAATCGAATTATTGGCTTAGTCGGACTGAAATCGAATCATCCGTTTCATGTAAGCACCTTAGTCGGACTATGTGCGGTCCGACTTCGGTCCGATTAACACCCCTGGATAGCTCTGTCCGATCCAGTTGATAATTCGACTCTCGCGGCATGTAACTCTGAATTCGATTCGGAACTGGACTTTGCGTCTTTGCGCATGCTCGAGATCCCGCCGCCTCCTCCCTCCCTCCCATGTCGTGACCCGGAAGTCGAAAGAGACGATAAATTAAATTCTCCGTGTACCTTCGGCGACGGCGTCTTCTCTCCGTTATCAACTCAGCCAATCGCGCCATTTGCATTCGCTGTACTCCTATGAACACCATGGAAGAATAGCAGAGGGATGTAGCTTCGCCTCGCTCTCTGTTCGCCATCTTTCTAGAAATGTTGTTGTTGGTGGTGGTGAAGAGGTCAAGCGGAAATGGCTGTATCACCACGAGTTGTCATGAAAACAGCGCCGCCTATCGTATCGGATATGACATGCTTTCAAAGGCCAATGATTCTAATCACTCACTGCCATGTATATTGGGATAACAGCAGATCCCCCAAAAGAGAGCAGAGTCCGACTAAAGCAAGATTAGAATTATACCATCATGTAAACGCACTGACTATTAGACAACAATAAGACTATTAGGTAATAATAAGACTATTAAGCAGTAGTCTACAGATTTAAAGTTTTTTGTTTTTTTTGAATAAAAAACAAACGAAACAGACATTTATATAACATTTTATTATTTGTGGTTATTTATTGTTACATTTTTTTTAAACAACTAATAACATCCATCCATCCATTATCAATACCGCTTATCCTCATTAGGGTCGCGGGGGCGCTGGAGCCGATCCCAGCTGACAGGGCGAAGGCAGGGGACACCCTGGACAGGTCCCAGTCCATCGAGGGCACAGAGACATACAACCATTCACACCTATGGGCAATTTAGACATCAATTAACCTGCAGCATGTCTTTGGACTGTGGGAGGGAACCCACGCTGCCACGGGGAGAACATGCAAACTCCCAACAGAGGGGAGTTAATAACACAGTTATTAACAGAAGTTAAGGCACAGAAATTCTCTGGGATTGAAGCACCAAATGATCACAGGCATACTTTCACACACCTTGCACATTCCTGAAATGCTCTCAGCTACTCAAACAAATCTAAAACTATAGTGTAGAAAACATGCAGTAACATAACATGCAAATGTGGGAGAAGCAAAGAACTCCGTAAGATTTACTTCCTTGTCTAATAACAATTAGATCTTATTTTTTGCTGAAGTCACTCAGTCGAGAAGCGTCCATTCGGTTCTTCACGCAACATGGCGGCCAAAATCCAAACGTGGCGTGTCGACTGAAGTTAACTGATCATAGCGAGGAGGCGATGGCGGCTCTGTGGCCCCTCCCACTGGTATCGGGGGCAGCATTCTATTGGCCCTCGCCGCTCCGTGAGTGACCTCCCCTCCGCCCTGCAGGTGGTGGGCCACAAGGAGGGCCTGGACGTCATGGAGCGGGCCGACCCGCTGTTCCTGCTCATCGGCCTGCCCACCATCCCCGTCATGCTGATCCTCGGCAAGATGATCCGCTGGGAGGACTACGTCCTGCGCCTGTGGAGGAAGTACTCCAGCAAGCTGCAGATCCTCAGCAGCTTCTTCCCAGGTCAGGACACGCCGAGCGTTTACCTTCGTCTTCATCGCAGGGGAGGAGGAGAAGGGGAGGAGCTAGAGGACAGCCTCCGCTGCGGGGGAATGCTAAATCAACAAGGCGGCAATTTAACAGCTAAAAGAAGCTTTTGTTTTCAGATGTTATTTATATATATGTGTGTGTATATATATCTATATATTTATATGTATATAAATATATAGATATATAAATATATTTATACATATATATGTATATATTCATACATACAGGACTGTCTCAGAAAATTAGAATATTGTGATAAAGTTCTTTATTTTCTGTAATGCAATTAAAAAAACAAAAATGTCATGCATTCTGGATTCATTACAAATCAACTGAAATATTGCAAGCCTTTTATTCTTTTAATATTGCTGATTATGGCTTACAGCTTAAGAAAACTCAAATATCCTATCTCTAAATATTAGAATATCATGAAAAAGTATACTAGTAGGGTATTAAACAAATCACTTGAATCGTCTAATTAACTCGAAACACCTGGAAACACATTTTCAAATGTTTGATTTTGTTTTGCTGTTATAAATCTTTTTTTTTTACTTTGTCTGAGGAAATATTCAAATTTTATGAGATAGGATTTTAGTTTTCTTAAGCTGTAAGCCATAATCAGCAATATTAAAAGAATAAAAGGCTTGCAATATTTCAGTTGATTTGTAATGAATCCAGAATGCATGACATTTTTGTTTTTTTAATTGCATTACAGAAAATAAAGAACTTTATCACAATATTCTAATTTTCTGAGAGTCCTGTATATATGTATATATTCATATATACATATATATGTATATATTCATGTATGTATATATATATATGTATGTGTGTCTATATGTATTTATATATATGTATGTGTATATATGTATTTATATATATATATATGTGTGTGTGTGTGTGTGTGTGTATATATATTTAGATACTAAACACACACCTCACCCGGCTCCCTGCCGCTCTCCCTCTCTCTGCAGGGATTGGCTGCCCAGTGCCTCGCATCCCGGCGGAGGCCAGCCCCCTGGCCGACCACGTGTCCGCCACGCGCATCCTGTGCGGCGCCCTGGTCTTCCCCACCATCGCCACCATCGTGGGGAAGCTCATGTTCAGCAGCGTCAACTCCAACCTGCAGAGGACCATCCTGGTGGGTTCACACACCGGCTGTCTGTCGCTTCATGACGAGTCACGAGTCACACCTGTAGCCGCTGCTTGTTTTAATGACGAGTCATGAGTCACACCTGTAGCTGCTGCTTGTTTTAATGACGAGTCATGAGTCACACCTGTAGCTGCTGCTTGTTTTAATGACGAGTCATGAGTCACACCTGTAGCTGCTGCTTCTTTTAATGACGAGTCATGAGACACCTGTCGCTGCTGCTTGTTTTAATGACGAGTCATGAGTCACACCTGTAGCTGCTGCTTGTTTTAATGACGAGTCATGAGTCACACCTGTAGCTGATGCTTCTTTTAATGATGAGTCATGAGTCACACCTGTAGCTGCTGCTTGTTTTAATGACGAGTCATGAGACACCTGTCGCTGCTGCTTGTTTTAATGACGAGTCATGAGTCACACCTGTAGCTGCTGCTTGTTTTAATGACGAGTCATGAGTCACACCTGTAGCTGCTGCTTCTTTTAATGATGAGTCATGAGTCACACCTGTAGCTGCTGCTTCTTTTAATGACGAGTCATGAGTCACACCTGTAGCTGCTGCTTGTTTTAATGACGAGTCATGAGTCACACCTGTAGCTGCTGCTTGTTTTAATGACGAGTCATGAGTCACACCTGTAGCTGCTGCTTGTTTTAATGACGAGTCACGAGTCACACCTGTAGCTGCTGCTTGGTTTAATGACGAGTCATGAGTCACACCTGTAGCTGCTGCTTGGTTTAATGATGAGTCATGACTGCAGCAGCTGCAGGTGTGACTCACAAGTCATCATTAAAACAACAAGCAGCAGCAGAGAGAAACCCCTAGTGGTGAGGATGAGACATGACATGTATTTGTTTCATACTTCTGCGCTGCAGGTGAACGCACCTTAACTAAAATGTTTATTCTGTTAATCTAAACTCTTGTCTCATTCATTTGAGTCATTTTAGGTGATATACTGAATGCTTTTGAATTCTCATTGTTAGTATGAATACGACATTTTATCACTTTTTTATGTTTTCACCGAGATTTCACAACATGTTTGGTCATGGACATTTGGTTTAAAGTCCTGGACACCCATTGGTCGACACGTGGACGACCCCTGACCCTGTGTGTTTGTGTTGCTTCAGGGAGGCATCGCCTTCGTGGCCATCAAGGGGGCGTTCAAGGTCTACTTCAAGCAGCAGCAGTACCAGAGGCAAGCCCACCGCAAGATCCTCAACTTCCCCGAGCAGGAGGAGGCCTGAGGAGGACGGACCAACCACACACACACCTCACACACACACCTCACACACACACCTCACACACAACTGGTGAACTAGAGGCCAGGAAGTGCTTGCGAGATGGACTTGCGATCGGCGACGCCCCCTTTACCTCTGACTCCTCCTCCTCGCCTTGTTTTTATGGAGGGACATTCAAGCGACGGCGTCTTCGCCGCCGCCATCCTTTATTTTATAAGCTCCCGATGCTTCGTGAAGACGAGTCAGACCTGTGGACCCACAATGGAGCTTGTTTTCGCGCACACACACACACACACATATACACACACACACACACAGGCTGTGTCTTTCTGGTGATCTGTAACACTTGTTGTAAACTTACTGTGTTTTAAACAAACCGATGCGGGGCATGTGTAATTAGAAAGTTTTATAATAATAATAATAATAATTAAATGATTGTTTTATATGGTTATTTTGCAGATCGGACCCCTTTGCCAAAGCTCGGGGGTCCACGTTTTTCCGCGTGTAGAATGTATTACTGACGCCGACCACACGGCGACATCCACACCCTCTGTGCGTTGCTCAAAGGCCTCTCGGCAGTGTTTACCTTGTCGCAGCTTCAGCTCCCGTTTCCCCAAACGTGTTCTGTGTGCTCACCAAACGAAGCCGCAGGTCTGGTCGAGCCTGTTGCCGTGACGACACCGGCCGGATGTATAACGTGGAGGCTTCTTTTTTTCTTTTGTTTTTGGACTGTCGAAGCATCTCAAAAGTTTTTGCTGAAGCCCGACGGTTCAGTCGAGCTGAAGCTCCACGTTGTTTTTTATTCCGGGGGGGAAAAAATGTAAAGATTCATTTCAGCCAAATGATGAAATCTATTGTTTTATCACTTATAAATCTTTCTGTGCAGATAGTTTGTTGCCCAGGTTTTCTGTTCGTATTCCTGCCGATGCCTCGCTGGCCTTAGAATGAAAGGGGACATCGTTTGAATTACGTCCCTACAAAATAAGAGCGTTTGGGGCTGCGGTGGAAATCCTAAAACCCTGAACAATGCAACACTATCTGCACAGGAGCAATGTGGGAACGTTTTGTTTTTGAAGTGTCCCTGAACACACCGCCACACGGCGGCTATAAGTTTAATTTTTATTCACGACGTGATGAACAATGAGCCCCAGCTTTTTGTTTTCTCCCTCAAACCCGTGAGCGCACAACGACGTGGCGTGTGCAACCCTCACGTGATCTACACGCCGCCAAAAGAGACGTCCGACATTTAGAGTTCTACGCTATGAGTTCTGTGAATAAATGTATTTTTCCAATGAGGTGGAGCGTTTCATTTAAATACACACATGAATGTTTGAGGCTTCTCACTGCCGTCTAGTCTGGAACAACTAGTGTCAATAGTCACTCACATGATTCATATATATATATTTTATCTATGTTTTACGTATATATATATATAAATTCTATTTATATTATATATAATTTGTATCTATATAATATGTATATATATATAATATATTCTTGATCAAAATGGTAAATAACGATTGTTTTTAAAAGTATTTTGTTTATCTGGTGTTCTCCACAGAGCTGGCCACCTTATTTCTACAGTAGCCCATGAGGAACAAACTAAACTCCGCCTCCTGGTGCTAGCCAATCGCATTTCTACCATTTCGTGTCTGCAGTATGCACCCTCACCACTAGTGGGCGCCAACCCGCCCCTAACCGCTGAAACAGTTTTTAGAGGCGTAAATGTCTCGTGTTTTAGAAGTACGCTATTCTTACTGAAGGTTATTTATGATGGTGTGTTGGCACCACATTCAAATGTTTGAATCTTTGTATACAAATAAATACATGATAGTGGATTAGTGAGGATTAAAATAAATGTTTAAAATATGTAACATGCAAAGTCCATGTAAATTTTTTCTCAGATTCACTTCCATATAAATTAATTTCATGCAAAATAGAACTGCTATTTAAAGCTATTTCAGCTGTTAAATTGGGTGTATATATATATGTATATATATTTTAGGCTGATGGTTACTGTATGTGGGCCTCTTATGTGCAACACGCTCAATTATTGATAACCATTTGAGAGTCGATCAATAATTGATCTCATCCTGCTGATTTAACATCTTAAGGATATGGTTTAGCAGCGATGTGGAAAGTTATCCCGTCAGGAGTCTGGATGATGCAAAAGAGTTCCTTCCACACGATGCCTCTGATTCATTATGGATGAGAGGTGGACTGTGTGTGTTGACGCAAACAAAGATCTTTATATATAACGTTGTTCATGTGAGAGTGAACACTTTCATTATAGCGGCTGAGGAGATCAACAGCTACGTGACACATCTGTCCTCTCCTCGTTGGTTTGCAAATAGATTATCACTTAATGACGTTTACATCTTGACGTTCAGAATTTGCAAGAGGCTGCGAATTATAATTGTAATTTTTTTTATTTTGTAATTGTCTGAAACTTTGTTTCATGTGCTTATCTTGATCAGGACACTCTTGTAAAGAAGATTTTTAATCTCAATGAGGCTTTTCCTCGTTAAATAATTTTGTATAATACAAAAATATTATCTATATGAATTGTATATTGATTTGTGTTGTTGAGAGAGAGAGAGAGAGCGAGAGAGAGAGATGTAAAATGTGTGTTGTTGAACTCAAGTTAGTAGTCAATCGTGTGTCAAGCTTTTTGGTCCCATTCGTTTCCCGTAGTTTTGCCTCCCGGGTCTCCGGTTGCCTAGTAACGCTTCCCGAGTAACGTTTCCTAACGTCAAACACGGTGGCTCTATCCAGCGGGTTACTTGTTTATTACAGACTTCAACAAGTGGCATATTGACGGTAACAAATGTAACGTGTTGCTTTTTCTAATGTTCAAACGGGTTTGACTAACGTAACAAGTTGTACACACCTGTAACTTTACCTTTGAGCGCGAACGACAGCCGTTAATTAGTTTTACGACCTGGCTAGCTAAACGTTCTAGCTTAACGTTCTAGCTTAACGTTCTCAAACAAACACGGCTTAACCGTTGGCGTAAACACACGAACTCCCGATAGTTGACGTTCTCTCGAGATGGACCGGGATATCCGTCAGTTTCTCACCCAGGCAACGGAGCGACAAGGTCTGTATTAAAGCAGAGCTGCCAACTTTTTTTTAAAACCTTGGAGTGAGATTTTGTCGGGGGTGACTAAAATGTTGCCGCGCACGCAGCCACACACGTTGGTGGCTCAAATATCAGGAAATTTGAATTAATGTGGCGTTGTCCCCATGTTGTCCCCATGTTGTCCCCATGTTGTCCCCATGTTGTCCCCATGTTGTCCCCATGTTGTACCGATGTTGTCCCCATGTTGTCCCCATGTTGTACCCATGTTGTCCCCATGTTGTCCCCATGTTGTACCCATGTTGTACCCATGTTGTCCCCATGTTGTCCCCATGTTGTCCTCATGTTGTACCCATGTTGTACCCATGTTGTCCTCATGTTGTCCCCATGTTGTCCCCATGTTGTCCCCATGTTGTACCCATGTTGTCCTCATGTTGTACCCATGTTGTACCCATGTTGTACCCATGTTGTCCCCATGTTGTCCTCATGTTGTACCCATGTTGTCCCCATGTTGTCCCCATGTTGTCCTCATGTTGTACCCATGTTGTCCCCATGTTGTCCCTATGTTGTACCCATGTTGTACCATGTTGTCCCCATGTTGTACCCATGTTGTACCCATGTTGTCCCCATGTTGTCCCCATGTTGTACCCATGTTGTCCCCATGTTGTCCCCATGTTGTACCCATGTTGTACCCATGTTGTCCCCATGTTGTCCCCATGTTGTACCCATGTTGTCCCCATGTTGTCCCATGTTGTACCCATGTTGTCCCATGTTGTACCCATGTTGTCCCATGTTGTCCCCATGTTGTACCCATGTTGTACCCATGTTGTACCCATGTTGTACCCATGTTGTACCCATGTTGTCCCCATGTTGTCCCATGTTGTACCCATGTTGTACCCATGTTGTCCCCATGTTGTACCCATGTTGTCCCATGTTGTCCCCATGTTGTCCTCATGTTGTACCCATGTTGTCCCCATGTTGTACCCATGTTGTCCCCATGTTGTACCCATGTTGTACCCATGTTGTACCCATGTTGTACCCATGTTGTCCCCATGTTGTCCCATGTTGTCCTCATGTTGTCCCCATGGTGTCCCCATGTTGTCCTCATGTTGTACCCATGTTGTCCCATGTTGTCCCATGTTGTACCCATGTTGTCCCATGTTGTCCTCATGTTGTCCCATGTTGTCCCCATGTTGTCCCATGTTGTCCCATGTTGTACCCATGTTGTCCCATGTTGTCCCATGTTGTCCTCATGTTGTACCCATGTTGTCCCCATGTTGTACCCATGTTGTACCCATGTTGTCCCCATGTTGCCCCATGTTGTCCCCATGTTGCCCCATGTTGTACCCATGTTGTCCCCATGTTGTACCCATGTTGCCCCATGTTCCCCATGTTGTCCCCATGTTGTACCCATGTTGTCCCATGTTGTCCCCATGTTGTACCCATGTTGTCCCCATGTTGTCCCATGTTGTACCCATGTTGTACCCATGTTGTCCCCATGTTGTACCCATGTTGTCCCATGTTGTACCCATGTTGTCCCCATGTTGTCCCCATGTTGTACCCATGTTGTACCCATGTTGTACCCATGTTGTCCCCATGTTGTACCCATGTTGTCCCCATGTTGTCCCCATGTTGTACCCATGTTGTACCCATGTTGTCCCCATGTTGTACCCATGTTGTACCCATGTTGTCCTCATGTTGTCCCCATGTTGTACCCATGTTGTCCCCATGTTGTCCTCATGTTGTACCCATGTTGTACCCATGTTGTCCCCATGTTGTACCCATGTTGTCCCATGTTGTACCCATGTTGTCCCCATGTTGTACCCATGTTGTCCCATGTTGTACCCATGTTGTACCCATGTTGTCCCCATGTTGTACCCATGTTGTCCTCATGTTGTACCCATGTTGTACCCATGTTGTCCCCATGTTGTACCCATGTTGTACCCATGTTGTACCCATGTTGTCCCATGTTGTACCCATGTTGTACCCATGTTGTACCCATGTTGTACCCATGTTGTACCCATGTTGTACCCATGTTGTCCCCATGTTGTACCCATGTTGTCCCATGTTGTACCCATGATGTCCCATGTTGTACCCATGTTGTACCCATGTTGTACCCATGTTGTCCCCATGTTGTACCCATGTTGTCCCCATGTTGTACCCATGTTGTACCCATGTTGTACCCATGTTGTCCCATGTTGTACCCATGTTGTACCCATGTTGTCCCCATGTTGTACCCATGTTGTCCCCATGTTGTACCCATGTTGTACCCATGTTGTCCCCATGTTGTACCCATGTTGTCCCCATGTTGTACCCATGTTGTACCCATGTTGTCCCCATGTTGTACCCATGTTGTACCCATGTTGTCCCATGTTGTACCCATGTTGTCCCATGTTGTACCCATGTTGTACCCATGTTGTACCCATGTTGTACCCATGTTGTACCCATGTTGTCCCCATGTTGTACCCATGTTGTCCCATGTTGTCCCCGTGTTGTACCCATGTTGTACCCATATTGTACCCATGTTGTACCCATGATGTCCCATGTTGTACCCATGTTGTACCCATGTTGTACCCATGTTGTCCCCATGTTGTACCCATGTTGTCCCATGTTGTCCCCATGTTGTACCCATGTTGTCCCCATGTTGTACCCATGTTGTACCCGTGTTGTACCCATGTTGTCCCCATGTTGTACCCATGTTGTACCATGGTGTCCCCATGTTGTACCCATGTTGTCCCCATGTTGTACCCATGTTGTCCCCATGTTGTACCCATGTTGTCCCCATGTTGTACCCATGTTGTACCCATGTTGTCCCCATGTTGTACCCATGTTGTACCCATGTTGTCCCCATGTTGTCCCATGTTGTACCCATGTTGTCCCATGTTGTCCCATGTTGTACCCATGTTGTCCCATGTTGTACCCATGTTGTCCCCATGTTGTCCCATGTTGCCATGTTGTACCCATGTTGTACCCATGTTGCCCATGTTGTCCCATGTTGTCCCATGTTGTACCCATGTTGTACCCATGTTGTCCCCATGTTGTACCCATGTTGCCCATGTTGTACCCATGTTGTACCCATGTTGTCCCATGTTGTACTCATGTTGTCCTCATGTTGTACCCATGTTGTCCCCATGTTGTACCCATGTTGTACCCATGTTGTCTCCATGTTGTACCCATGTTGTACCCATGTTGTCCCCATGTTGTACCCATGTTGTACCCATGTTGTCCCCATGTTGTACCCATGTTGTCCACATGTTGTACACATGATGTCCCATGTTGTCCCATGTTGTATGTTGTCCCATGTTGTACCCATGTTGTCCCATGTTGTCCATGTTGTTTACCCATGTTGTACCCATGTTGTACCCATGTTGCATTCCATGTTGTCCCATGTTGTACCCATGTTGTCCATGTTGTCCCATGTTGTACCATGTTGTCCATGTTGTACCCATGTTGTACCCATGTTGTCCATGTTGCACCCATGTTGTCCTCATGTTGTACCCATGTTGTCCCATGTTGTCCTCATGTTGTCCCCATGTTGTACCCATGTTGTCCCATGTACCCATGTTGTCATGTTGTCCCCATGTTGTTGTACCCATGTTGTCCCCATGTTGTACCCATGTTGTACCCATGTTGTCCCATGTTGTCCCCATGTTGTACCCATGTTGTACCCATGTTGTCCCCATGTTGTCCCATGTTGTACCCATGTTGTCCCCATGTTGTACCCATGTTGTACCCATGTTGTACCCATGTTGTCCCCATGTTGTCCTCATGTTGTCCCCATGTTGTACCCATGTTGTCCTCATGTTGTCCCCATGTTGTACCCATGTTGTCCCCATGTTGTCCCCATGTTGTACCCATGTTGTCCTCATGTTGTACCCATGTTGTACCCATGTTGTACCCATGTTGTCCCCATGTTGTCCCCATGTTGTCCCATGTTGTACCATGTTGTACCCATGTTGTCCTCATGTTGTACCCATGTTGTACCCATGTTGTCCCATGTTGTCCCATGTTGTACCCATGTTGTCCTCATGTTGTCCCATGTTGTACCCATGTTGTCCCCATGTTGTCCTCATGTTGTCCCATGTTGTCCCATGTTGTACCCATGTTGTTCCCATGTTGTCTTCATGTTGTCCCCATGTTGTACCCATGTTGTTCCCATGTTGTCCCCATGTAGTACCCATGTTGTCCCCATGTTGTCTTCATGTTGTCCCCATGTTGTACCCATGTTGTTCCCATGTTGTCTTCATGTTGTACCCATGTTGTACCCATGTTGTCCTCATGTTGTACCCATGTTGTACCCATGTTGTCCCCATGTTGTACCCATGTTGTACCCATGTTGTCCCCATGTTGTACCCATGTTGTACCCATGTTGTACCCATGTTGTCCCATGTTGTCCCCGTGTTGTACCCATGTTGTCCCATGTTGTACCGATGTTGTACCCATGTTGTACCGATGTTGTCCCCATGTTGTCCCCATGTTGTACCCATGTTGTACCCATGTTGTCCCCATGTTGTACCCATGTTGTACCGATGTTGTCCCCATGTTGTCCCCATGTTATACCCATGTTGTACCGATGTTGTCCTCATGTTGTACCCATGTTGTACCCATGTTGTCCCCATGTTGTACCCATGTTGTACCCATGTTGTACCCATGTTGTCCCCATGTTGTACCCATGTTGTACCGATGTTGTACCCATGTTGTACCCATGTTGTCCCCATGTTGTACCCATGTTGTACCCATGTTGTACCCATGTTGTACCCATGTTGTACCGATGTTGTACCCATGTTGTACCCTGCATTCTGGCCTGGCAAAGGTCTTTTACGAGGCATCTTTGCTACCTTAAAGAATTAAAATGTTTTTTAATAACTCTACTCTCATTTACAAAAACATGACTAATTCTATTGCACAAATGTCCTGTCTTTATGTTAAATTCTTTAAAATACATCTTACTTGTTCAAAGAGCTGTTTGGAAAAATTTTGAGAGGGTCCTTTTCCTAGGCCTGCAATTAAAAAGATAAATGCTATGTGGGCAGCCTTAACACACAATGTGTTGAGCATGCAGGATACCAAGAGGTTAACAAGGTGCTCTCCTGCTGCTTGTTATGACAGCTGAGTTTACATCACCACACAAAATCACACGCACAAACACAACGAATTATTTTAAGATTTAAAGTTTAAGAGAGTGAGAACTTAATTGAACCACATGTCATTAACAGGGCTCTTAAGTTTTGAAGACAGGCAAGAGTGACATCTATCCAGGATACTTTATTTTCATTGGTTGCTGGATTAAATCTTACCCAGATACAACAGATACGTTTTTTTCTGATTGGCTATTGTGTAGCCCCTTTCTTTTTTTGGATTGGCTGATAAGTGGCTCCTCGCAGCAGAACTCCAGGGGAGCGCTTGATTCCTCCACGGTGAGGACAGCGCGGCTCATGTTTGCGTGCTGCGGCACATTAAAACATTAAATAGCCGAGAGTTTTTTCAGCTTGAGAAATACGATGTGTAGCGGGAGTGCGTGACTTAAGACCGAAATGCGTGACTGTCCCGCTCAACGCGTGACACTTGAGAGCCCTGCATTAACACACCGTAGTCTCTGCTCGTTGTGTCTGTTTGAAAATCTTCTTCTGTTGCTGACTCCGGGACTCTTTGGGGTGAATAGGATGTCTATGCAGCGAATAGGTTTATAGATGCGCTCCTTAGCGCCATCTATCGTCGCGGAGTTTGAAAAGAAACCAACGCGCCTCGGCCCAAAATCAGAATTTCTTTTGCCGTGAGAAATTGGTTGTGTGGCGTGAGAGCGTGAAAACATGCAAAAGCGTGTGTCACATGGCGAAACCGTGAGAGTTGGTAGCTCTGATTAAAGTTACTAGTCATTAAAAGTGTGCCCGTGCTGTGTTTCACGTCACGTAACACTGCTTTACGTCTAGACTCCGGAGCTCTGCGGTCAGCGAACAGCGTTTAATGAGAGCAGCAGCGGCAAGAACTGGTGACGAACCGCGCTGCCGCCCCCGGAGTTGTACGTCGTTTGCGCGGAGGCTTTGCAAGTGAGTCTGGGAGTGCAGGGGATTTGAACCATAGCGGCGAGTGTGTGAGCGAGGCGGAGCGAGTGGGGTGTGTGTGTGTGTGCGAGCTTTTCTAGGAAGTCTGTTACCTCTGCATCAGGGATCAAGTGTTGGTACCACTTGCTCCTCGGAGGCCAGTTGGAGATCTGGTTCTGGAGCTTCTTGCTGGGACTGAAGAAGCTCTCGCTGGTCTGCCGCTCCTTTACTGGTCCTGCTGGAGTCTCTCTGTGGAGAGAGGAGGACACTTGGTTGAAGATAGATCGCTCTAGAGTTCTGGAGAGAGAGAAGAAGAGAGAAAGGTCTGTAGTCGTTGACTTCAGACGGGTTGAGGTGGTTCCCTTCAGGAGACGGTTTACTCGCCTCCTTCAGAGGGTTAGGAAACGGCCGGTTGAGAAGCAGCTGTTGATAAGATGGGTGAGAAAGGTTAGAAGGTCAGAAGCAACAGCCTGGAGAATGTGAGATGGGATGGGGTCAAGAGGTCAGGTGGTCGGGCACCGTAGGTTACTCAGGTAAGAACCTGATCAGGAGACAAGGAGCTGAAAGAGGAAAGAGAGGGGGACGAAGAAGAAGTTAATGGAAGTGTCGTGAGAAAAGATGGATTGGTGAAGGAGGAGCGATGTCGTCCATCTTGTTTGTGAAGGAGACGACAAAGTGGCTCGGCAGATGTGTGGCGAGCATCCCTTGAAGGAGGACATCTCCCTTCCCCACCCCTGCAGTGGTGATCTAGGAGGTCGTGAAAGCTGATAAAGAGTTGTTTGTGTTAGAAAGATTGAATTTTGGTTCATAGCAATGATCTTCGGCTGCAGAGATAGAGTTTTCAGTAGGCAGGAGAGGAGACGCGGACAGGCCAGCATTCGCTGCCTGCATGATTTGATTTTCGTTTACCTGCTTTGACGCTGGTGAGGTGTTCCTCTGAGCACTCGAGTCAGACGACCACCACGGGCAGCCGGAGACGCTTCAGACACCTTTATCAAACCAGGTAGAGTCCTTTGTTTGGCGGGCAACCTAGCCAAGACATGCAGCAACATAGTTCTCGACATGTTCTCAAGTGTCTCTAGTGTCCATGATTGTGGCCCGTGTCTCTTATTGTCTCTTGTTGTCTCTTCTGTCTCTTGTGTCTCTTGTCTCTTGTGTCTCTTGTGACTCTTGTTGTCTCTTGTTGTCTCTAACTGTCTCTTTTTGTCTCTTGTGTCTCTTCTTGTGACTTTTGTTGTCTCTTATGTTCTAACGTCTCTTTGTGTCTTTGTTGTCTCTAACTGGTTCTCTTGTGTCTCTGGTTGTCTCTAGTCTTTTGTCTGCAAGGATGTCTGTGGAATGGGTTCATCTTTTGGTACCATTTTTTTTTTGTCAAGGGCGGCTGGAGAGATCTCAGGCTGCTGGAGTGATCTCTGTGGTCTGGAAGGAGGAGGTGTCCTGCTGCTCCAACGGGAGCTTGTTGTTTTCCTCAGCTCCTCCTCCAACACCAGCTGGTCTTTGATCTGATGCTAGCTGGGCTGTGGAGCTCACTTTGAGGGAGTTCTTCCTCCTCCAACACCAGCTGGGATCTTTGATCTGGTGTTGGGCTGTGTGAGCTCACTTTGGAGGAGTTATTCTCCTCCTCCAACACCAGTGCTGGTCTTTGATCTGCTGGGCTGTGTGGAGCTCACTTCTTTGAGGGAGTTCTTTCTTCTCCTCCTCCAACACCCAGCTGGTCTTTGATCTGGTGTTGGGCTGTGGAGCTCACTTTGAGGAAGTTCTCTCTCCTCCAACACCAGCTGGTCTTTGATCTGGTGTTGGGCTGCGTGGAGCCTCACTTTGAGGGAGTTCTTCTCCTCCTCCAACACCAGCTGGTCTTTGATCTGCGTTGGGCTGTGTGGAGCCTACTTTTGGAGGAGTTCTTCCTTCTCCAACACCAGCTGGTCTTTGATCTGGTGTTGGGCTGTGAGCCTACTTTGGAGTGAGTTCTTCTCCTCCTCCAACACCAGCTGGTGTTTAATCTGGTGTTGGGCTGTGTGGAGCTCGCTTTGGAGGGAGTTCTCTCTCCTCCAACACCAGCTGGGCTTGATCTGGCATTGGCCGTGTGTGGGAGCTCACTTGAGGGAGTTCTTCTCCTCCAACACCAGCTGGTGTTTAATCTGTGTTGGGCTGTGTGGAGCTCCCTTTGCAGGGAAGTCTTTTCTTGAGTCACAGCCGCGACTCTCTGCTTCCACCTGCAAAGGTGATTCAGTGAGAGTTTCCAGTTTCCTCCAGCTGCCTTTGTTCCTTGAGCTGGGCTGTGTGGAGCTCCCTTTGGAGGAGTTCTTCCTCCTCCAACACCAGCTGGTGTTTAATCTGGTGTTGGGCTGTGGGGAGCCCACTTTGCAGGGAAAGTTCTTTTCTGAGTCACAGCCGCGGACTCTCTCTGCTTCCACCTGCAAAGGGATTCAGTGAGAGTTTCAGTTTCCTCCAGCTGCTCTTTGTTCTTGAGCTGGGTGTGTGGAGCTCAGTTTTGAGGAAGGTGTTCTCCTCCAACACCACTCTGGGTGTTGTCTCGGTGCCTTAAGACTGAGAGGCATCCGTTCACCGTCTCATTGAGAGAAGCAATGGTCTCCAGGTGTTCTTTGATGTTAACCTTGGCTGTGGAGATCTCTTCGAGGTGATCCTCTCATTCTCCAGGTCCTTGGTAGCATCCTGTACCTCCAAGATAAAATCAGTAGAATGCTGAGTCATTATCAGCGATGGTCCTTGCATATCTCCTGTGTTGGAGCTATTTCTTTCAGCTCTGTTTTGAGGATGGTGTTCTCCTCCAACATGTTGGCCGGTGCCTTTTGACTCACGAGGCATCCAGTCCGCTGCCGCATTGAGAGAAGCAATGGTCTCCAGCTGGTCTTGATGTTAACCTGGGCTGCAGTGGAGCTCAGTTTTGAGGAAGGTGTTCTTCTCCTCCAACACCACCTGGTGTTGCCCGGTGCCTTTAGACCGACAGGCATCCGGGTTCACTGTCCCCTTGAGAGAAGCGTTGGTCTCCAGCAGGTCCTCTGATGTTGACCTGGGCTTTGTGGAGCTCAGTTTTGAGGAAGGTGTTCTTATGCTCCAACACCACCTGGGTGTTGCCCGTGCCTTTAGACGAAGAGAAGGCACCTGGTTTACTGTCTCCTTGAGAGAAGCGCTGGTCTCCAGTGCAGGTCTTTGATGTTAACCTGGGCTGTCTGGAGCTCACCTTGAAGGAAGTTACTCTCTGCTTCCACTTCCAAAGGTCTTTCTTCAGCTTCTCTGATTTGTGCTGACAAATGTTGAGAGCCTCCTCAGTCGGTGTTCTTCAGGGCTGGTGTTCCTCTCACTTTCTCATTCTCAGCAGTTAGTCAGATGTTTTCTAACCGCTCGAGGTTCAGAATGTTATCAAACTCGATCTTGGTGTTATCCTTCCACTCGGTCAGAGCCCTGACCGAGGCCTTCGCCCGCAGCGTCTTTCGAGTAGCTCAGTTCTCCAGGCCTGGATCTTCTGAGCGTCCTCGCTGGTGGTAACCTTCAAATCATGGATTATGCAGGGGTTCTGCGCGAAAGCCTCCGGCAGCTGCATTTCTCCAATCAGGTGGTCTTCTTGATAAACCGAACCTGCCGTATTTATCAAGTTGATCCTGATGTTTTCAAACTTGTCCTTTTCCTCGATATTCAGGGTGTTATCCATCTTGATCCCGTTGTTATCCATCTCGGTCAGAGCCCTGGATCGAGGCCTTTTGCAACGCTGCAAAGGTTCTTTTTCCTGGAAGTGGCTTAGACTTCCAATCCCGGAGCGCTTGTATCTCTCTTTTGCTACCTACCATCCCGTTGTTTCCTACCCTTTCCTCCTGCTCGATCCTCTTCAACGTGGTCTTGTTCTTATCCATCAACCTCGTCAGATCCCTGACCAGAGGCCTTTGCCCTGCATAAAGGTCTTTCCGAGTGGCTCAGTTCTCCAGGCCTGGATGTTCTGAGCGTACTCGCTGATGTTAACCTTCTTATCACGGATTATGCGGTTCTGCTGGCCCAGCCTCTGGCAGCTGCATTTCTCTCAGTGATCGTTGTTACTGTTGATGCACGTCCTCCGTAGCTATCAATATACGATCTTACTGTGTGCGGTTTGCTTCTCTCTTTGTGATTTGCTTCTCTCTGTGTGCGGCTTACTTCTCTCTGGGTGCGCTGTGCTGAAACTCTCCTCTAACTCTCTCAAAGAAACTGAAACGGTTCTCTCCTACTTATATACTTCAGTGATGTCACAGATCAAAGCCACAAAGGCATCATAGGCAGAATGATGATGTCACTATATTATGTTGGGGGCGGGGCTAGTGAGAGTGTGCTCTCTGCCGCGCTCAGAAGAGTTGTTGAAGTGATTTGCAATTAAACTGTTTCCGTGATGAACAATTATAATATATATATATTATTTTGTATTATTATTTAAATTTTTTTTATTTTATTCCAGGCTCATGAGTCCATAAATCAACAAATACAACAACAATATATACAATTCAATCCAATACGGGGACAATCACTGCAGTTAAAAAGTCACAACATACATACACCTTCCCAGAGCCCCTACGTCCGTGTGCGCTCACCAAGAGCACTATTTATGCGTAGGTAAAGTATGTCTCTCTACGTAAAAAGATTTCTTACGTACCCGACGTTCGTGCATCGCACAGTTACGGAAACAACCCCAGCCAACGTGGGCTGTGGATGTGGCAGCGAGGCAGCACCGGACCCGCCGACTACGCGTCTCCCGCAGGTCGCTAACGAGAGTCGGTCGGTGTTGAAGGTTCCCTGCGAGGTAAGGAGTCCTTGTTGTGTTACATTTAATGCGGTCCGCCGGGTCAACAGCCGGTCTGCCCACGAAGTGTCCACAACAGCTAATGCTAGCTAACGTCAGAGCAGCGGGTCCTTTGACAGCTGCAGCTTGTTAGCTTTAAAACGAGCTGTTCGAGCTCTTTCACCCGAGCAGCACCGAGCTCCGGGCTGAGCTGTAACGCGTCTTTGAGCCACGAGAAGGTCCGAGTCGCCTGGAAACACAATGCTGATAAGAACACCATGGCCCATGATGCAACGCTGCGAGATGAAATCATGTGTTGCATGTGCTCCTCTTTACAGTACGGTGTAGATCACGGTCCACAACCCCCGGGCCGGTACCGGTCCGCGGCTCGGTTGGCACAGAAAAAGTGAAGAGAAAAAAATGTTCTTGCCATCAAAGTCGGAAAAATGTTACAACGGTGTGAGCGGCCAGGTCGTTCACGGTGCCGCCGTGTGGCCGTGAAGCGGATACCTCAGGGTTTCAGTGGCTCTCAAACCGTAGCCCTTCAAAACAAGAGCTCAACATGGAGCTTTATTGAGAGAGGCCGTATGCAACCCCGTTTTAAAAAGTTGTGTCATGAAAAGCTCATTGCAGCGTATAATAATGATAGCACGTGACGCCTCACACATGTCTGCACTCGTTTTGTTTTGCAAAGGTTGCACGTTATTGTTGTTTAAAAAAAAGATATGCTTTGTAAAACTCAGTAAAACTCTTTATAGCCTAATATTTGAATTTGTTTTGTCTTAGTTTTTCACACGTTGCAACTTTATTGTTATTATCTTTAAAAGATATTCAGGTTAATTGCAGCCAATTTGCCAAATGTTATTATTTGTTTGCACTGATTGTATTCTAAGTGATTGAAAACATATACATTTTGTATCTGGTTTTCTTGAAAGTGATTGCAAAGTGGTTATAATATTTTAAAAAGCACAGATGGAGGAGTCACAAAACGTTATTTCGATAAAGATTCAGCGTTGACTATTTTGTTACAACTTTGTTGGGGCACGAACGTCTTTCTTCCTCCAAGTGGAGCGTGACAGAACAAGTTAGAGAACCTTTTGGACTCGGCACCGACATCTGATCCAGACAGAAGCCGAGCAACAGCTGTTTGATAGTTGCATCATCTATGTGTCTGTGGCCTCGTTTCTGATTGGGTAAACATTGAGCCAGGCAAATATTGTTCAGAGCAAAAGGTCCAGACGAAGAAAAAGATTTCTCAACATCCCCTGTGGGTACCCGCTGAGAGTAGCAGCAACTTTGAGAAGTCCTTTGAGTTCTGATATGAACTAGTATGTCTCTATTCCCCCAAGAGGCCAAGCGCACAGCCAAATAATAGGAAAGTGGAGGCGTATGCACCTGTGTACCTTTGGCTTTATGTGTGATTCTCGTCGTAATGACGCCGCTTGATGTGACACCGACAGAGGATTCGTGTTTCTGCTCAACTCGTTGTCACAGTGGATCTTTTCATGTTTGTTCTCTAGAGGTCACGTCTCCAAAAAGGTCTCTGAGCTCAGAGTCCCCGGTGGGAACGCCTCCTGGACGGAGAGTCTGTCGAGTCTGTCGGTCTGAAGGAGGTGCGGCGTCTGGACGGCAGGTGCGAGCACACACTCTGCTCGCCGTCATGGCCGACAGGACTTCACCAGCGCCGGCTCAACCTGCTCAGGGCCTCCGTCTTCGTGCTGCGCATATGGTACTGACCACGTGGGCCACCCACTTGGCTGCTATTCAAGCGCCTCACCTAATGTCGAATGCTCATTGTTTGCCCCCCTGGCTGTCGCTCCAGGTGTCCATGGCTGTAGGTTGGGAGATATCCAACGAGATGGCCAAGAACCAGCCGGCCCCGCCCCCGACCTCCGCTGGATCCAAAAAAGGCAAAGACAGGGCAAAGGCAAAAAAGGGATAGATGTAAGTGAAATGTTGGTGATGAACACGGCGTCAGTGTAAAGCCCGAGGTATTTACTCTGGAGCGATGAAACGGTTACTTCACTTGTTTGTCAGCTGTTGTTTACACTCTCAGTCCGTCTGATGGAAAGGAAACAAAGCTTTGAAATGTTCATTATGAGTTCAAACTTCTTCCTTTTCATTGCCTGAGGCGACGTGACACAAGTCTGACAATGTGCCCTTTATCTACATTCACTATTAGTGTCGGTCAAAATGTTCTCGAGAGGTATTTACTTAATATCAGAGTGAACAATAACAACAACATGTACATGATGTGTCTGATCTGTTCTGTTGCACCAGCCGACGTAGAGGAGGCCTAAACCCGTGGTCCTGGACCAGGAGCTCCCCTCCAGCCCACAGGACTGGGCTCGCTACGCCTGTCCTCAGCAGGCCCGGCTCATCTTCAGAACCAACAGCAACCCCCACTGTGTCAACACACTCAGCATCACCAAGCAGGTCTCTGGGCGTCAGGAGCCGTGTGGGCTGTGGCCCCGAGTTCCTTCTTTGTTTTCAGCTGCTGGTTGTATATCGAATGAACGGCTCCGCTACGGGGTCGGATCAGAACCTTTAGAATGTTATTTTGCATTATGCTGGTGGAAGAGGTTTGAATCAAACACAATGCCACACACATCATCTCAATAAGGAAATCATCCATAAGTTATCCACTCGTCTTTAATCGTGCACTCTACAACCACTCTGATGGGTTTGTTTTTGTTACACAGGAGACTAAATCATTTGGAAACCAACCGTGCCATTTATGTTCTCACATACAAGGAATGTGTCACGGTGGGTGGTGCGACAAGAGACAATAACATTGACAACAATCAACGACAATCAACACAGTAAGAGAATTAAGAATATATATAGATATATAATAAGAATATTAGATAAAGTACACAGACGGGCAGGTTTCAGAGCTTTTACCAGTGAAGGTCAGTTTAAAGTGACACGTGTATTTAAAGTGAAGAGTTACGTATATTTAAGTGTATGAAAGTGAAGAATTAAGTTGCATGCAGGGGAGTGACCGGAAGGAAATTGGGGTCAGATCAGTCTCAATAATTAGAAATGCTCACAGAGACTCACAAATGCAAACACAAAGATTGTTGTTGTTGTGTATTTTATTCAGTCAATCATTGCAATACAAGACAATAATTTTTTATATAATATACAAAACAGAAAGACTGAACAAGTATAGGTAGAAGCAAAACAAGCTTATATATTCCTATCCTAAATTATTATAATCAAATAAATCAGATTCACAAATGCACACAGAACAATTAACAAATATACTCAATTTAAAAATACATTCCAATGGACACGTGAATAAATTACTATTTGTTTGTTTGTTGATCGCACTGCATTGGTTTGTGGGTTTTTGAGACTCCCCTGCCGTGGCTCGATTCGCAAATGCTTTTTTTTTTTACATAGACCTCTCAGCAGCCAATCAGAAGGCGGCCGGGAAGGCTCAAAAACACACAAACACATGTGCAGCGATTCACAAACAAATGCAGTGCAATCCACAAACAAATAGTAAAATCTATATTGAAATGCAGAAATATTTATATAAATCGTAATTTATTGATGTGTGCATTGGAATATATCTGTGAATCCTTGTGTTTGCATTTGCAATGACTGAAATCAGTGCGTGTTGTATTTTGTATTTCTGTTGTTGTGATGCAGCTCGGCGCCGCGGGCCTCTTCCTCTTCTGATGAAGCTCTGGAGAGAATTCAACATGTGAGAATGTGATTTCCTCTTCTTGATTTCCTTTTCTTTTGTTCGGCTGCAGACTCAAAGCCTGTTTTATCTCGACCTTCTGGAGAGATAGTTGTGCTCACTCTCACTCGACCACCTGACCTTACCCATCATGCATCTTGCCGAGACCATTGCCCACGACCTGTTGGATAGGAGCGGCCTCTCCGACCTCTACCGACTTCGGTAAGAACACCGATGAGAGAAACACACACCCCATCTGTCCGCAGTCCAGTTGCATTGTGGGTAATCTAGACCCCAGGTTTTGGAAGGGGTTAAAAACATGATACTTCTGGTTATGCTGCATTCATTTGGATCCTGTTGTCATGGGAGTGCAACGCTAGATCCGACACTTTAAAAAATATTTCAGGCCATTTCCAACACTCCAATTTATTTTATTTGAATAGTGTGCCGCTGCAAGTTGAAGATGCAAACCGTGTAATGGTGTGTGTATGAATGTGTGTATGAGTATGTGTGTGGCGTTACTCCTGATGTGCAGGGGCACCTTAGCCCCCCACGGTGTATAAATGCATGTGAATGGATGAATGATGTCATTTCACAGGTTCATCTACCATTTACTTTGTGTTGCCCCCCCCCCCGCCAGAATTGTGAGGCGCTGCAGTCAGCTGGGTCTGGAGACCCATTCCCCGTACCAGGAGAAGCTCCTGAGTCTAAGTCGAATCCAAGAACAAGAACAGATGAGGTATGCGGGCGGCCGCACATATTCATTGGTGTGCGTTGAGCTTTAACGACCTGTGATATTATATTCATGGTTCAGGTGCCACAGGATTGCTGTTTCACACGAGGGAAGAGGCCTTCACCAAGGGGCCAATCAGGTCAGCCTGCTCCTCACAACAGAGATATATCTGTTATTAACTTGTATACCCGTGTGTCTTAAATCTATCACAAGTTGGCAGTTCAAACATTATTGTCAGGGTTCGTACGTCATGGAAAACCTGGAAAAATCCTGGACATGTGTTGTATTCATATGTGCATTTACGCTGAGTTTTAAACAATTAATATGCTTTTAAAAGAATGACGCTCTAAATATAAGCCGGCAAACGCTCTGATACTTTTCTGCGCTGCAAGTGAACGCACCTTAACTGAAAAAACATAAATGTTTATTCTTTTAATCAAACTATTGTCTCATTCATTTGTGTCATTTAGGGTTATATACTGTATGCTTTGGAATTCTCATAGTTCGTTTAAATAATAAATCGTATCACTTTTTTATGTATACACCGAGGTTCACAAAATGTTTGGTCATGGAAATTTGGTTTAAAGTCGTGGAAAAGTCCTGGACACCCATTGGTCGACATGTGTATGACCCCTGTATTATATCTGTTTACCATTTAATGTATATAAAAAAGCTAATTGTCCATTTTGGTGATCTTTCAGAGGGTGGAGGGGGATGGAGTGGTTGGCTTTGGGCAGCAGAAGAGGGAAGTGAGTGCTCAGCACATCTGGCTGGACAAAGCTGATGTTTGCCTCGGTCTCGGACTCCATCAGGCAGCCAGGCAGCTGCTGGCAGAGGCCCACTGTGTGGCTGAGGTGAGCTCCTGCTCTCAGGGAATTGTGTTTTTCTCTCACTCCAAGGGGATCAGAAATCTATTGACAAAGTACATATTTACTAAATCAGGAGTTTAGTTATCTTGTAACTAAATTCCTGTTTCCAGGATCACTGACTGCTTCCCTTGCAGCCTGTAAACCTTTTCTCTACCTTCAGCTCTAGACTCTCATCATGAGCTGAGAAGGAAGCGAGTTGGATTGCTCCGTAAGGTGCGTTTTACTCGCTACTATTTATTATATATATATATATATATAATAAATAGTAGTGAGTAAAACGCACCTTTACTGAAAAGTTTGGTTGCCATAGCAACAGTAGCTCAGGGACAGCTAGAAGCTACATAGCTAGAAGCTTGACAGCTAGAAGCTACAGAGCTAGAAGCTAGACAGCTTCTAGCTGTCTAGCTTCTAGCTCTGTTGCTTGTAGCTCTGTAGCTTCTAGCTGTGGCTGTAGCCTGTAGCTTCTAGCTCTGTGGCTTCTGGCTGTCCTGGCTATGGCAACCAAACTTTTCAGTTAAGGTGCGTTTTACACGCTACTATTTATTATATATATATATAATAAATATATATATAATAATATATATAATAATTATATATATATATAATAAATAGTAGCGAGTAAAACGCACCTTTACTGAAAAGTTTGGTTGCCATAGCAACAGTAGCTCAGGGACAGCTAGAAGCTACAGAGCTAGAAGCTAGACAGCTAGAAGCTACAGAGCTAGAAGGTAGACAGCTTCTAGCTGTCCCTGAGCTACTGTTGCTATGGCAACCAAACTGTTCAGTAAAGGTGCGTTTTACTCGCTACTATTTATTATATATATATATAATTATTTACTATTTATTATATATATATATAATAAATAGTAAAACGCACCTTAACTGCTGAACTGAAAAGTTTGGTTGCCATAGCAACAGTAGCTCAGGGACAGCTAGAAGCTACATAGATAGAAGCTTGACAGCTAGAAGCTACAGAGCTAGAAGCTACAGAGCTAGAAGCTACAGAGCTAGAAGTTAGGCAGCTAGAAGCCTCAGAGCTAGAAGCTACAGAGCTAGAAGCTAGACAGCTACAAGCTACAGAGCTGAGAAGGAAGTGAGTTGGATTGCTCCATAAACACTTCAAAACGCTCCTTAAAACCCAGTAGCTGAGCGTTCTGTTTCTATTCACTCCACAGAACGAACTCAATGGGGAAAAGTAAATGGCCCTGAGCTACTGTTGCTATGGCAACCAAACTTTTCAGTAAAGGTGTGTTTTACTCGCTACTATTTATTATATATATAATATAATTATATATAATAAATAGTTGTGAGTAAAACGCACCTTAACTGCTGAACTGAAAAGTTTGGTTGCCATAGCAACAGCAGCTCAGGGACAGCTAGAAGCTACAGAGCTAGAAGCTAGACAGCTAGAAGCTAAACAGCTACAAGCTACAGAGCTAGAAGATAGACAGCTAGAAGCTAAACAGCTACAGAGCTAGAAGATAGACAGCTAGAAGCTACAGAGCTAGAAGCTACATAGCTAGAAGCTAGAGAGCTAGAAGCTACACAGCTAGAGCTAGAAGCTACAGAGCTAGAAGCTACAAAGCTACAGAGCTAGAAGCTAGACAGCTACAAGCTACAGAGCTAGAAGCTACAGAGCTACAAGCTACAGAGCTAGAAAGCTAGAAGCTACAGAGCTAGAAGCTAGACAGCTACAGAGCTAGAAGCTAGACAGCTACAAGCTACAGAGCTAGAAGCTAGACAGCTACAAGCTACAGAGATGAGAAGGAAGCGAGTTGGATTGCTCCATAAACACTTCAAAACGCTCCTTAAAACCCAGTAGCTGAGCGTTCTGTTTCTATTCACTCCACAGAACGAACTCAATGGGGAAAAGTAAATGGCCCTGAGCTACTGTTGCTATGGCAACCAAACTTTTCAGTAAAGGTGCGTTTTACTCGCTACTATTTATTATATATTTATATATATAATAAATAGTAGCGAGTAAAACGCACCTTAACTGCTTAACTGAAAAGTTTGGTTGCCATAGCAACAGTAGCTCAGGGACAGCTAGAAGCTACAGAGCTAGAAGCTAGAAAGCTACAGAGCTACAAGCTACAGAGCTAGAAGCTAGGCAGCTAGAAGCCTCAGAGCTAGAAGCTACAGAGCTAGAAGCTAGACAGCTACAAGCTACAGAGATGAGAAGGAAGTGAGTTGGATTGCTCCATAAACACTTCAAAACGCTCCTTAAAACCCAGTAGCTGAGCGTTCTGTTTCTATTCACTCCACAGTACGAACTCGATGGGGAAAAGTGTAAATGTTTTGATATCCAACCTACGGCTTTGTGTCAGTGAACTCATCACAGTCTGAATCTGTTTACCATAAAGTGAAGGTGCTTCTGATTTCACTTTAAATAGCAAAGCAAATATAAAGAAACTATGCGTTCTCCTTTTCTGACTCGGGATTAATGGATGTCAGGATCAGTTAAACATGAATGAATTAGACAAACCAAAAGCTGGAGACAGCAATGGAAAGATGCTGAAGACGAAGATGTACTGACAACGGAGATAAAAGAAGAATTTGGGGATGTCAAACACAGAGATGAGGCATAAGGCTCTCCTCCTCTCGTCCCCTGCACTCTGCTTTGTGGGGCGACCATGAAGTAAAGCTCAGAGAAACAATGGAGTCTATCTGTAAAGATGTGGGCAGCCAGAACATGTGTTCTCCGACATATTGGATGCCCATCTGAATTATTGTACACAAATCTATATCCAGGTTATTAGTGAATGTAGGAAGGAATGATGTCCAAGACATACGGCCGCAGATCAGATGATACGATTATAAAGTCGATCATCGATCTCCGGCCTAAGGTGTTGTGGTACCAAGTACACTTATGAGCCACCTTATGTTCGAACATGGTGTTCGTTATGGACAAGCCGTGGCTAGCACAGCAGTCTAATAACAGAACACCGCTCGGGTTCAGATCGGGCAAGCCGTTCCTCCCAATCACTCCCCGCCAGGTTTCTCTGTCATTGCCCACGTGAGCGTTGAAGTCTCCCAGGAGAACTATGGAGTCTGCAGGTGGTGCCCTCTCCAGGACCCCTCCCACCGACTCCAAGAAGGCCGGATACTCTGAACTGCGGTTTGGTGCATAAGCACAAACCACAGTCAGAGCTTTACTCCCCGCAACCCGTAGGCGCGGGAGGCGACCCTCTCGTTCTCCGGGGCAAACTCCAACACAGCAGCGCTCAGCCGGGGGCTTGTGAGTATCCCCACTCCCGCCCGGCGCCTCTCACCCTGGGCAACTCCAGAAAAGAAGAGAGTCCAACCCTTCTCCAGGAGCGTGGTTCTAGAGCCAGCGCTGTGTGGAGGCGAGCCCAACTAGATCTAGTTGGTACTGCTCCCCTCCCGCACCAGCTCCGCTCCTTCCCGCTAGCGGTGGCGCCCACGTCCCTAGAGCTGGTCTATGTCCCCTGCCCAGCCTGCCGCCCGGTCTACATAGCACCCGACCCCGATGATTGTCCCTGCGGGTGGTGGGTCCACAGGGTTGCTGCTCCATGTTGTTTCTTCGGGCTGAGCCCGACCGGGCCCCATAGGCGAAGGCCCGGCCACCAGACGCTCGCCGATGAGCTCCACTCCTGGGTCTGGCTCCGGGAGGGTGCCCCGGTTTCCCGTGTCCGGGCGAGGTAGCTGAAGACCGTGTGCTGCTATTCATCAGGGTTTTTGAACCGCTCTTAGTCTGGACTCTCACCCGAGACCTGTTTGCCTTGGGAGACCCCCGGACAACATAGCTCCCGGGATCACTGAGCCTCTCAAACTCCTCCACCACGTTAAGGTGGCGATTCACGGAGGAGATATAAGTTAAATAAATAGATCTTCTCGGTTTTCTGTTGATAAATGTTGAGAGTCTCCTGGTCGTTGGTGTTCTTCAAGGCAGATCTCAGTTTCTCATTCTCAACAGTGAGCCGATTACCGACACTTCAGGGTATCGAACCCCATCCCAGTAAACCAGGAGTACCATTACCAGTGCCTTTTTTTTGGGAGGCTTGTGGGTAATTTTCTAGTTACCCTCCCCCCTCCCTCCCTCCTTCCTAATTTTGTATTTGTATTTTTCCAAACAACTGAATGTAAAGTTCTGTATACCCCAACTTCTTGGCGGTGGTATTATTCTTCATTCTTGTGTTTGCAAAATCATGAAAATAAAAAAAAAGAATAAAACAAAACGAAATAAAAGTTTGAAACCTCTCAGCGCCTTAAGCTGCGTTTACTCCTGTGAGTTTTAGCGGCTTATCTCCATGGCTTTACCCGCGTATGACTTTGACTTTAAACACCTTAAAGTCTTTTTCTTTGACATCGGTACTAAATTCTCAAAGGTCCCATCTGATTTTGTATTTGTATTTTTCCAAACGACTGAATGTAACATTCTGTATACCCCAACTTCTTGGAAGTGGCATTATTCATCATTCCTGTGTTTGCAAAATCAATACAAAATCATAAAAGAAAATAAAAAACTAAAAAACAAAAGGTCGAAAGCCTTGAGGTCGAGCGGCCTTTGTTTCACCGTCTCGTTCAGAGCTGCTATGTCTCCAGCTGGTCTTTGTTGTTGACCGCTCCGTTTGGAGGGAAGTGTTTTCTTTAGTCACAGACGATTATTTTCCACCGGCTCGAGATTCAAAGTGTTCTCAAACTTGATCTTGTTGTTAGCCACCATCTCGGTCGTAGCTCTGACCGAAACCTTTTGCCCCGCAAAGGGCTTTCTCCAGCGGCTCTGTTCTCCATGCGTGGGTCTTCTGAGTGTCTTCACTGGTTGTAACGTTCTCTTGATGGATGATGCAGAGTTTCTACGCGAAAAGCTGCATATCTCAGATGAAATGTTTTTCTTGATCAACGGACTCCTCCGTATTTATAAAACTAATCTTGGTGTCTCCCACCTTCTCCTGCGGATCGATCTTCAGGGTTTCATCAAACTTGATCTTGTTGTTATCCATAATCTCGGTCAGATCCCTGGCCGAGCCTGTTGCCCCGCAAAGGGCAACAGGCTCGGTCTATTCCCTGGCCGAGCCTGTTGCCCCGCAAAGGGCTTGTTGAGTGGCTGAGTTGTCCACGTCCACGCATGGATCAATTCAGCCCACTCTTTGATGGTAACAACCTTCTGGTTGATTATGCAGGGGTTCTGCGCAAATGTTTTGGGCAGCTGCATACCTCCAGTATTACTTTTCTTGATTAACGGAAGCCTCCGTATTCATCAATTCGATCTTGATGTTTCTCCCTCGATCTTCAGGGTTCTATAAAACTTGATCTCATCCATCATCTCGGTCGTAGCTCTGACCGAGACCTTTAGCCCCGCAAAGGGCTTTCTCCAGTGGCTCAGTTCTCCATGTGGGTCTTCTGAGCGTCCTCGCTGGTGGTAACGCTCTTGATGGATGATGCAGGGTTTCTACCCGAAAAGCTGCATTTCTCCAATGACTTGTTTGTTGATACATGTCTTCTGTAGCTAACAAGTTGATCTTGTCTGAGTGCACTTTGGTTCTCTGTGCGGTTTGGTTCTCTGTGTGTGTTACTCAATAATGCTCTAAGAAACTGAAATTGTTGTCTCCTATATATTGGCATTCGTGACAACACTGTCAATACAAAAAAAAAAAAAAAAAAAAAAAAAACAAACAAAATAAAAGTCTTGGAAGTGGCATCAAAATCAATAAAATCATGAAAATAAAAAAGTAAAACAAAACGAAATAAAGTTTGAAACCTCTCAGCGCCTTAAGCTCGTTTACTCCTGTGAGTTTTAGCGGCTTATCTCCATGGCTTTACCACAGATGACTTGACTTTAAACACCTTAAAGTCTTTTTCTTTGACATCGGTACTAAATTCTCAAAGGTCCCATCTGATTTTGTATTCATATTTTTCCAAACGACTGTATGTAACGTTCTGTATACCCCAACTTCTTGGAAGTGGCATTATTCATCATTCCTGTGTTTGCAAAATCAATACAAAATCATGAAAAAAAAAGAATAAAACAAAACGAAATAAAAGTTTGAAACCTCTCAGCGCCTTAAGCTGCGTTTACTCCTGTGAGTTTTAGCGGCTTATCTCCATGGCTTTACCCGCGTATGACTTCGACTTTAAACACCTTAAAGTCTTTTTCTTTGACATCGGTACTAAATTCTCAAAGGTCCCATCTGATTTTGTATTTATATTTTTCCAAACGACTGAATGTAACGTTCTGTATACCCCAACTTCTTGGAAGTGGCATTATTCATCATTCCTGTGTTTGCAAAATCAATACAAAATCATGAAAATAAAAAAAAAGAATAAAACAAAACGAAATAAAAGTTTGAAACCTCTCAGCGCCTTAAGCTGCGTTTACTCCTGTGAGTTTTAGCGGCTTATCTCCATGGCTTTACCCGCGTATGACTTTGACTTTAAACACCTTAAAGTCTTTTTCTTTGACATCGGTACTAAATTCTCAAAGGTCCCATCTGATTTTGTATTTGTATTTTTCCAAACGACTGAATGTAACGTTCTGTATACCCCAACTTCTTGGAAGTGGCATTATTCATCATTCCTGTGTTTGCAAAATCAATACAAAATCATGAAAAAAAAAAAAAAAGAACAAAACAAAACTAAATAAAAGTTTGAAACCTCTCAGCGCCTTAAGCTGCGTTTACTCCTGTGAGTTTTAGCGGCTTATCTCCATGGCTTTACCCGCGTATGACTTCAACTTTAAACACCTTAAAGTCTTTTCTTTGTCATCGGAACTAAATTCTCAACGATCCCATCTCACATCAACTCTGAATCCTCTCAGCGCCTTATGCTGCGTTTACTTGCCTGAGTTTACCCGCTTGAGCTTTTGTGGCTTTTCGCGGTTTCACGTGACGTTACACACCCACACAACCTGCCATTGGCAGGCGACGCCCCGGCCTTCACGACACCGTTAGCTAGACACCTCGTACTTTGAAGTGGAAACACATTCTTCCGCCGACACATAACAGTTTAACAGTTAAAGAGATCCTAAATCATATAAAACTTTTAAAGATCAGATTTGGACTCAGATATTCCAGTGAATCCTTCGAAGAGACCTGGAAGCCTTTTATTAACTATTTGAACGCTGCTGCAATCCAACAGGAACTAGTCAACTAAAGACCCCCGCCCCCAAGGACACCACACAAACGTCTGAACATCTAACGCCTCGTGTTTGGGTTCATCTCATCGCCTGTAGGCTCACGCAGCTCGGTGACTTTCATCGACTCCGTCAGAATGACCACCGTTTCCAGCGCTACTTTTTCATAACGCTGATCGGCTTTCCCAACTCGGCTTCTTCACCTGCAGCTGATTCTACGTCGTCTCTGCCGCTGTCTTCCTCATTACCGAGAGAGAGCCTGCGAGCGTCGAAAAGGAAACGTAACCATGCACACGACCTGCTAGCCGATCGATCTCTTCTCTCCTTCTTCGCTGCCTCTATCTCTGACGCCAAAAGATCATTCTACAAAAAACTAAATTCAATCGTCTTTCTCTAACCCATTAAACTCGTCTCTATCTTTCCAACCTCCTTGACCTCCCCTGTCCCCCTCCTTCCACACTTCTACCGAGCCACTTTGTCGTCTCCTTTACAAACCAGATAGACGACATACGCTCCTCCTTCACTAATCCACTTTCTATCACTACACTTCCATTAACTTCTTCGTCCCCGTCTCTTTCCTCTTTCAGCTCCTTGTCTCCTGATCAGGTTCTTACCTTAGTAACCTACAGCGCCTCGACCACCTGACCTCTTGACCCCATCCCATCTCACATTCTCCAGGCTGTTGCTTCTGACCTTCTAACCTTTCTCACCCATCTTATCAACAGCTGCTTCTCAACCGGCCGTTTCCCTAACCCTCTGAAGGAGGCGAGAGTAAACCGTCTCCTGAAGGGAACCACCCTCAACCCGTCTGAAGTCAACGACTACAGACCTTTCTCTCTTCTTCTCTCTCTCCAGAACTCTAGAGCGATCTATCTTCAACCAAGTGTCCTCCTCTCTCCACAGAGAGACTCCAGCAGAATCCGCAGGACCAGTAAAGGAGCGGCAGACCAGCGAGAGCTTCTTCAGTCCCAGCTTGAAGAAGCTCCAGAACCAGATCTCCAACTGGCCTCCGAGGAGCAAGTGGTACCAACACTTGATCCCATGATGCAGAGGTAACAAAACCTAAAGAGACTTCCTAGAAAGAAAGGAAGGAAGGGAGCGAGCGTGCGAGTGAGTGAGCGAGTGTGTGTGTGAGCGAGTGAGTGAGTGTGCGAGTGAGCGAGTGTGTGAGTGAGCGAGTGAGTGAGTGAGCGAGTGTGTGTGAGTGTGAGCGAGTGAGCGAGCGAGCGAGTGTGTGAGTGTGTGTGCGAGTGAGTGTGCGAGTGAGCGAGCGTGAGAGCGAGTGAGTGTGTGTGTGAGCGAGTGTGCGAGTGTGTGCGAATGTGTGAGAGTGCGAACGAGCGAGTGTGTGAGAGAGTGTGCGAGTGCGCGAGCGAGTGTGTGTGTGTGTGTGAGCGAGCGTGTGAGCGAGTGTGTGTGAGCGAGCGAGTGTGTGTGTGTGAGCAAGCGAGAGAGCGAGCGAGCGAGTGTGTGTGAGTGAGCGTGTGCGAGTGTGCGAGTGTGCGAGTGTGCGGTGTGCGTGTGTGTGAGCGAGTGTGAGCGAGCGAGTGTGAGCGAGCGAGTGTGTGAGCGAGTGTGTGAGCGAGTGTGCGAGTGTGTGTGTGAGCGAGCGTTTCTTTCTAGGAAGTCTGTTACCTCTGCATCAGGGGATCAAGTGTTGGTACCACTTGCTCCTCGGAGGCCAGTTGGAGATCTGGTTCTGGAGCTTCTTCAAGCTGGGACTGAAGAAGCTCTCGCTGGTCTGCCGCTCCTTTACTGGTCCTGCGGATTCTGCTGGAGTCTCTCTGTGGAGAGAGGAGGACACTTGGTTGAAGATAGATCGCTCTAGAGTTCTGGAGAGAGAGAAGAAGAGAGAAAGGTCTGTAGTCGTTGACTTCAGACGGGTTGAGGGTGGTTCCCTTCAGGAGACGGTTCACTCGCCTCCTTCAGAGGGTTAGGGAAACGTCCGGTTGAGAAGCAGCTGTTGATAAGATGGGTGAGAAAGGTTAGAAGGTCAGAAGCAACAGCCTGGAGAATGTGAGATGGGATGGGGTCAAGAGGTCAGGTGGTCGGGCACCGTAGGTTACTCAGGTAAGAACCTGATCAGGAGACAAGGAGCTGAAAGAGGAAAGAGAGGGGGACGAAGAAGAAGTTAATGGAAGTGTCGTGAGAAAAGATGGATTGGTGAAGGAGGAGCGTATGTCGTCCATCTTGTTTGTAAAGGAGACGACAAAGTGGCTCGGTAGATGTGTGGAAGGAGATCCCTTGAAGGAGGACATCTCCTCCTTCCCCACCCTGCAGTGGTGATCTAGGAGGCTGGAAAGGATAAAGAGTTGTTTGTGGTTAGAAAGATTGAATTTTGGTTCTGTTAAATGATCTTCTGGCTGCAGAGATAGAGCCAGAGAAGGAGAGGAGACGTTGACAGGCCAGCATTCGTCTGCATGATTTGATTTTCGCCATTTCCGTTTTGACGCTGGTGAGGTGTCTCTGAGCACCGAGTCAGACGACCACGGCAGCCGGAGACGCCTTCAGACACCTTATCAACCAGGTGAGTCCCTTTGTTTAAGGGCAACCTAGCCAAGACATGCAGCAACATAGTTCTCGTATTGCCTCATGTCTCTAGTGTCCATGATTGTGGCCCGTGTCTCTTGTGTCTCTTGTTGTCTCTAATTGTCTCTTTTTGTCTCTTGTGTCTCTTGTTGTCTCTAACTGTCTCTTGTGTCTCCTGTTGTCTCTAGTCTTTTGTCTTTCGTTGATGTCTGTGGAATGGGTTCATCTTTTGGTACCATTTTTTTTGCCGCGGGCGGTTGGAGATCTCAGGCTGCTGGAGGATCTCTGTGGCCTGAAGGAGGGAGGTGTCCTCCTGCTCCAACGGGAGCTTGTTGTTTTCCTCAGCCTCCTCCAACACCAGCTGGTCTTTGATCTGGCGTTGGGCTGTGTGGAGCTCACTTTGGAGGGAGTTCTTCCTCCTCCAACACCAGCTGGTCTTTGATCTGGCGTTGGGCTGTGTGGAGCTCACTTTGGAGGGAGTTCTTCTCCTCCTCCAACACCAGCTGGTCTTTGATCTGGCGTTGGGCTGTGTGGAGCTCACTTTGGAGGGAGTTCTTCTCCTCCAACACCAGCTGGTCTTTGATCTGGTGTTGGGCTGTGTGGAGCTCACTTTGGAGGGAGTTCTTCTCCTCCTCCAACACCAGCTGGTCTTTGATCTGGTGTTGGGCTGTGGAGCTCACTTTGGAGGGAGTTCTTCTCCTCCTCCAACACCAGCTGGTCTTTGATCTGGCGTTGGGCTGTGTGGAGCTCACTTTGGAGGGAGTTCTTCTCCTCCAACACCAGCTGGTCTTTGATCTGGTGTTGGGCTGTGTGGAGCTCACTTTGGAGGGAGTTCTTCTCCTCCTCCAACACCAGCTGGTGTTTAATCTGGTGTTGGGCTGTGTGGAGCTCACTTTGGAGGGAGTTCTTCTCCTCCTCCAACACCAGCTGGGCTTTGATCTGGCGTTGGGCTGTGTGGAGCTCACTTTGGAGGGAGTTCTTCTCCTCCTCCAACACCAGCTGGTGTTTAATCTGGTGTTGGGCTGTGTGGAGCTCACTTTGCAGGGAAGTCTTTTCTTGAGTCACAGCCGTGACTCTCTGCTTCCACCTGCAAAGGGATTCAGTGAGAGTTTCAGTTTCCTCCAGCTGCTCTTTGTTCTTGAGCTGGGCTGTGTGGAGCTCCCTTTGGAGGGAGTTCTTCTCCTCCTCCAACACCAGCTGGTGTTTAATCTGGTGTTGGGCTGTGTGGAGCTCCCTTTGCAGGGAAGTCTTTTCTTGAGTCACAGCCGTGACTCTCTGCTTCCACCTGCAAAGGGATTCAGTGAGAGTTTCAGTTTCCTCCAGCTGCTCTTTGTTCTTGAGCTGGGCTGTGTGGAGCTCAGTTTTGAGGAAGGTGTTCTCCTCCTCCAACACCACCTGGGTGTTGTCCGGTGCCTTAAGACTGAGAGGCATCCGGTTCACCGTCTCATTGAGAGAAGCAATGGTCTCCAGGTGTTCTTTGATGTTAACCTTGGCTGTGTGGAGATCTCTTCGGAGGGTGATCCTCTCATTCTCCAGGTCCTTGGTCGCATCCTGTACCTCCAAGATAAAATCAGTAGAATGCTGAGTCATATCAGCGATGGTCCTTGCATATCTCCTGTGTTGGAGCTTGGCTTCTTTCAGCTCTGTTTTGAGGATGGTGTTCTCCTCCAACATGTTGGCCGGTGCCTTTTGACCACGAGGCATCCAGTCCGCTGCCGCATTGAGAGAAGCAATGGTCTCCAGCTGGTCTTGGATGTTAACCTGGGCTGGGTGGAGCTCAGTTTTGAGGAAGGTGTTCTTCTCCTCCAACACCACCTGGGTGTTGCCCGGTGCCTTTAGACCGAAAGGCACCTGGTTCACTGTCTCCTTGAGAGAAGCGTTGGTCTCCAGCAGGTCCTTGATGTTGACCTGGGCTTTGTGGAGCTCAGTTTTGAGGAAGGTGTTCTTCTCCTCCAACACCACCTGGGTGTTGCCCGGTGCCTTTAGACCGAAAGGCACCTGGTTTACTGTCTCCTTGAGAGAAGCGTTGGTCTCCAGCAGGTCTTTGATGTTAACCTGGGCTGTCTGGAGCTCACCTTGAAGGGAAGTTACTCTCTGCTTCCACTTCCAAAGGTCTTTCTTCAGCTTCTCTGATTTCTGCTGACAAATGTTGAGAGCCTCCTGGTCGGTGTTCTTCAGGGCTGGTGTTCCTCTCAATTTCTCATTCTCAGCAGTTAGCCGTATGATTTCTAACCGCTCGAGGTTCAGAATGTTATCAAACTCGATCTTGGTGTTATCCTTCCACTCGGTCAGAGCCCTGACCGAGGCCTTCGCCCCGCGAAGGTCTTTCTCGAGTAGCTCAGTTCTCCAGGCCTGGATCTTCTGAGCGTCCTCGCTGGTGGTAACCTTCAAATCATGGATTATGCAGGGGTTCTGCGCGAAAGCCTCCGGCAGCTGCATTTCTCCAATCAGGTGGTCTTCTTGATAAACCGAACCTGCCGCATTTATCAAGTTGATCCTGATGTTTTCAAACTTTTCTTTTTCCTCGATATTCAGGGTGTTATCCATCTTGATCCCGTTGTTATCCATCTCGGTCAGAGCCCTGACCGAGGCCTTTGCCCTGCAAAGGTCTTTCCTGAGTGGCTTAGACTTCCAATCCTGGAGCGCCTTCGCCATCTCTCTTTTGGTAACAACCATCCCGATGTTTCCTACCCTTTCCTCCTGCTCGATCTTCAACGTGGTCTTGTTCTTATCCATCAACTCGGTCAGATCCCTGACCGAGGCCTTTGCCCGCAAAGGTCTTTCTCGAGTGGCTCAGTTCTCCAGGCCTGGATGTTCTGAGCGTACTCGCTGATGTTAACCTTCTTATCACGGATTATGCGGTTCTGCGCGAAAGCCTCCGGCAGCTGCATTTCTCCAGTGATCGTTGTTCGTTGATGCACGTCCTCCGTAGCTATCAATATGATCTTACTGTGTGCGGTTTGCTTCTCTCTTTGTGATTTGCTTCTCTCTGTGTGCGGCTTACTTCTCTCTGGGTGCGCTGTGCTGAAACTCTCCTCTAACTCTCAAAGAAACTGAAACGGTTCTCTCCTACTTATATACTTCAGTGATGTCACAGATCAAAGCCACAAAGGCATCACAGGCAGAATGATGTCACTATATTATGTTGGGGGCGGGGCTAGTGAGAGTGCTCTCTGCCGCGCGCAGCAAGCCGAGAAGAGTTGTTGACGGGGGGAGGGGGGGGGGGTTGATTTGCAATTAAACTGTTTCCGTGATGAACAATTATAATATATATATATTATTTTGTATTATTATTTTAAAAAAATATTTTTTTATTCCAGGCTCATGAGTCCATAAATCAACAAATACAACAACAATATATACAATTCAATCCAATACGGGGACAATCACTGCAGTTAAAGTCACAACATACATACACCTTCCCGGAGCCCTTACGTCCGTGTGCGCTCACCAAGAGCACTATTTATGCGTACGTAAAGTATGTCTCTCTACGTAAAAAGATTTCTTACGTACCCGACGTTCGTGCATCGCACAGTTACGGAAACAACCCCAGCCAACGTGGGCTGTGGATGTGGCAGCGAGGCAGCACCGGACCCGCCGACTACGCGTCTCCCGCAGGTCGCTAACGAGAGTCGGTCGGTGTTGAAGGTTCCCTGCGAGGTAAGGAGTCCTTGTTGTGTTACATTTAATGCGGTCCGCCGGGTCAACAGCCGGTCTGCCCACGAAGTGTCCACAACAGCTAATGCTAGCTAACGTCAGAGCAGCGGGTCCTTTGACAGCTGCAGCTTGTTAGCTTTAAAACGAGCTGTTCGAGCTCTTTCACCCGAGCAGCACCGAGCTCCGGGCTGAGCTGTAACGCGTCTTTGAGCCACGAGAAGGTCCGAGTCGCCTGGAAACACAATGCTGATAAGAACACCATGGCCCATGATGCAACGCTGCGAGATGAAATCATGTGTTGCATGTGCTCCTCTTTACAGTACGGTGTAGATCACGGTCCACAACCCCCGGGCCGGTACCGGTCCGCGGCTCGGTTGGCACAGAAAAAGTGAAGAGAAAAAAATGTTCTTGCCATCAAAGTCGGAAAAATGTTTTATTTTGAAAATTGACCGGATATACCCATGTATGTCTCTAGGTTATTACACTTCTTACTACAATGACCTGACATAGTGTCTGTAGGTTATTACACTTCTTACTACAGTGACCTGACATAGTGTCTGTAGGTTATTACACTTCTTACTACAGTAACATGACATAGTGTCTGTAGGTTATTACACTTCTTACTCCAGTAACATGACATAGTGTCTGTAGGTTATTACACTTCTTACTACAGTAACATGACATAGTGTCTGTAGGTTATTACACTTCTTACTACAGTAACATGACATAGTGTCTGTAGGTTATTACACTTCTTACTACAGTAACATGACATAGTGTCTGTAGGTTATTACACTTCTTACTACAGTAACATGACATAGTGTCTGTAGGTTATTACACTTCTTACTACAGTAACATGACATAGTGTCTGTAGGTTATTACACTTCTCACTACAGTGACCTGACATAGTGTCTGTAGGTTATTACACTTCTTACTACAGTAACATGACATAGTGTCTGTAGGTTATTACACTTCTCACTACAGTAACATGACATAGTGTCTGTAGGTTATTACACTTCTTCCTACAGTGACCTGACATAGTGTCTGTAGGTTATTACACTTCTTCCTACAGTGACCTGACATAGTGTCTGTAGGTTATTACACTTCTTACTACAGTAACATGACATAGTGTCTGTAGGTTATTACACTTCTTACTACAGTGACCTGACATAGTGTCTGTAGGTTATTACACCTCTCACTACAGTAACATGACATAGTGTCTGTAGGTTATTACACTTCTTACTACAGTGACCTGACATAGTGTCTGTAGGTTATTACACTTCTTACTACAGTGACCTGACATAGTGTCTGTAGGTTATTACACTTCTCACTACAGTGACCTGACATAGTGTCTGTAGGTTATTACACCTCTCACTACAGTAACATGACATAGTGTCTGTAGGTTATTACACTTCTTACTACAGTGACCTGACATAGTGTCTGTAGGTTATTACACTTCTTACTACAGTAACATGACATAGTGTCTGTAGGTTATTACACTTCTTACTACAGTGACCTGACATAGTGTCTGTAGGTTATTACACTTCTCACTACAGTGACCTGACATAGCGTCTGTAGGTTATTACACTTCTTACTACAGTGACCTGACGTAGCGTCTGTAGGTTATTACACTTCTTACTACAGTGACCTGACGTAGCGTCTGTAGGTTATTACACTTCTTACTACAGTGACCTGACGTAGTGTCTGTAGGTTATTACACTTCTCACTACAGTGACCTGACATAGCGTCTGTAGGTTATTACACTTCTTACTACAGTGACCTGACGTAGCGTCTGTAGGTTATTACACTTCTTACCGCTGTGACCTGACGTAGCGTCTGTGTGTTTTTCACAGCTCCCTCCAGTGTCAGCGCCATGCTTGCCCGGCTGGCCTCGTGTTCTCGCCGCCATCCAGACTCCGTCCCAGCGTCTGTCCGGTGTCCATCAGAGCGTACGCTCCGGCTAAATGTGAGTCCCGGCTGAGGGGGCGCCTTGCTGCTCTGCCGATGTGTAATTAATAGGGCTGTCAGCGTTAACGCGTTAATCTATGCGATTAATTTGGCCGCGTTAACGCACTAAAATATTTTAACGCAATTAACGCAGGTTTTTTGTTTTTGTTTTTTTGTTTTTTTTAAACCGCGGCAGTACAGTTTGACACTGTTTCCGTTTTTAAAACAATTATTTCTCCGCGAAAATAAGGAGCATAAATCAGTTTAACCTGTGGATGAATCAGTCGGGTTTCCTGCTCCTCCTTCCTCCCCCCTCTGAGACACAGAGGAGCTATAGCGTCAAGACGTTGAAAGAACTCGTTACACTAAACCTTCACCATGATTTGTCAATCCGCTTCGTAAAAAACAACCAATGAACACTCAGTAAATCACAAAGGACCTCCCACCTCACAGGTAAGGCTCATTTAGCAGCCTGTCAGTCAGAGAACCAGAGAACACGGCGTGAGGACAATGAGGCTCATTTCAGAGCTGAGATTGTTCTGGAATGTTTGATGTATAACACGGGTGTGTGTCATGCAAAAGACTTTAAACGGTGAAATTTATTTTGTAAAATGTATTAAATGCCCCCAGCCTCCAGAGGGTTAACGTGACATATGTGAATGTCAGTCAGTCACCAAGGCCACTGGTTCTGCTGTGTTCAGTGTTAAAGATGACAGGACCAATGGGGTCTCAATATATATATATTTTTTTACTAATCTGATGTTTCACTGAAGAAACAATTTATCATCCACGATATTAAATACCTCGCTGGCACTGTATATGTAGGAGCCTCTTTGAAAACACAGCTCTGTATGAAGTTTTGTCTTTAAAGAAGGAAAACACTTTGTTGAGCGCGATTAATCGCGATTAATTAATCGCAATTTCAAAATGTGCGATTAATTAGTTAATTTTTTTTAATCGATTGACAGCCCTAGTAATTAAAGGTGTCTTTGTTGTTGCCTGCAGTCCCACGTCCTCATGGCAAGTCCCTCGGCCACCGCAGTGAGCTGAAGCAGGCCAAGCGCATCGTGGTGAAGCTGGGCAGCGCCGTGGTGACGCGGGACGAGTGCGGCCTGGCGCTGGGGCGGCTGGCCGCCATCGTAGAGCAGGTAACGCCCTTCATGTCGCCCAGGCGTGAGAGACACTGCGGCTGCGTGAAGACGGCGCCACGTACCTGCACACTCGTCACCTTTCGGTGAAATTCACCGTTTTGAAATCAAAATAGGTCGTCCGCGTGAATCGTGTAGATCCTAAGAGATTTTGTTTTGGGGGTGTTGAGACTGCAGTGAGGCGCGGAGAAAATGCGAAGTGGTGCTCTTTGCAATAAAACATCTTTGATGGGACGTGTGAGTCTCGCCAATCAGCGTTCAGATGTCCTCAGCGTTTGGGGTTAGCGTTTGCTTGAATGTTAGCCGCTACATCTACTGCTGTCACGCTGCACGGCGGATCGATGCTAACAAGGTACCCGCACGTTAAAAACGATGTGACTGCCCCTTCACCCTCCAGGGCTCCAGACTAACTTTTTTTACTAGGAGCACAGTGGCCCCCAACTTAAAATTTTAGGGGCGCAAGCAGAAAATTTAGCGGCGCACACTATAAATCGACTTGCAAAGTGTTCTTATTTGGCAATGAAATACTCCGTGTTAAACTTCAATAGCATGAGGGCTCCCAAGTTTTGAAGACAGGCAAGAGTGACGTTTCCATCAGCACCCCCCCCCCCCCCCCCCCCCCCCGCAGAACGCAATTTTCGGATATTAGTCAGTCGCGTGCAATTCCAGGATGCTTTATTTTCATTGGTTGCTGGATTGGATCTTACCCAGATACGGGTTGTTTTCTGATTGGCTATTGTGTAGCCCATTTCTTTTTTTTGATTGGCTGATAAGTGGCTCCTCACAGCAGAACTCCAGGGGAGCGCTTGATTCCTCCACGGTGAGGCAGCTGCGGCTCATGTTGCGCCGCGCACATTAAAACATTAAATAGCCGAGAGTTTTTTTCAGCGTGGGAAATACGATGTGTGGCGGGAGTGCGTGACGTAAGACCGAAATGCGTGACTGTCCCGCTCAATGCGTGAGTCTCACGCTCAATGCGTGAGTCTCACGCTCAATGCGTGACACTTGAGAGCCCTGAATTCGGCCTCCTCGGCGCACTGGTTAGCCTCTTGTCTTCTCAATGGACTGGAGCTGCACTTTCATTGCACAGGTCGCGGCACATTTTATGTTTCAGACTGGCGTTGTGTTTGATCAGCGTGTTTTCATTGTGTAGTGCCAGTCTTATCAGCACATTTCGTGTTCCCCGCATGTTGTGGGAATCGACAGCAGAATGTAGTTCATTGAATTGCTCTCCCTGAAATACCTCAGCCAGGTGAACTCGCAGCCACTCATCGCGAAAGCTGAACTTCCTGCCTTTTTTCGCCACGACCGTTTCCTCACAATCTGAGTCGGACTCATTCTCGGGATTTGTCTTCTCTATATCATTAGGTTTAGGAAGAAAGTACGAACTGATAGTCCGCTTCGCCATTGTCCATTGTTTACAGGAGACACCGCTATGTAACATCTTTGGAGAACCCCCAAGTCCCGCCTCTTTTCACACATTAGCCTATAACCGTGGTCATCCCCCCCCCCCCCCCCCCGCTCTCACACACAGGCCAGCCTTCTTCTTCTTCTTCTTCTTCTTCTGTTTCTCCTTTCTTCTTCTTCTGGAGTTAATGTCGGTTAGCAAACCAGTCATTCAGGCATTACCGCTAACTATAGTGGGCTGAAGTGTCGAACAAGTTTGTCAGCAACAAAAATATTTAATAACAAAAAAAATCTACTAACTTACTGGTCGCGCATGCGCGAGTTGATGAAAAATTTACTCGCACTGTGTCTAATTTTCAAATGCGACCATTTGGTCGCATTCTGGAGCCCTGGAGCTACATGAGTTTGCAGGTATGGTGCCAGGTGGGTGTCGATGAAGACGGTAAAACAAAGTGTGTGTGTGTGTGTGTGTGTGTGTGTGTGTGTGTGTGTGTGTGTGTGTGTGTGTGTGTGTGTGTGTGTGTGTGTGTGTGTGTGTGTGTGTGTGTGTGTGTGTGTGTGTGTGTGTGTGTGTGTGTGTGTGTGTGTGTGTGTGTGTGTGTGTGTCAAGGTGGCCATGCAGAGGAATCAAGGCGGGAGATGATCGTCACCAAGGCGCCTGTGGTATGCTCGCAAGCAGAGACTGAGACACGAGATCCTGCTGTCTCAGAGCGTCAGGCAAGCCTTACACTCCGGACAGAACCAGCTCAAAGAAATGGCGAGTCATCATCGTTGAGCGCCGGGGATTGTCGAACACTCGTTGAGAAATTGCCAAATATGAGTTAATGTTTGTTAAATGTTAAATATGAACTTTGAGGGAAATTCCTGTCTTTCAGTCCGTTCCAGTTCTGGAGGCCAGAGCTTGTGCAGCCGCCGGCCAGAGCGGCCTGATGGCTCTGTACGAAACCATGTTCACGCAGTACAGCACCTGCACAGCACAGGTACGCCAGACTCTCCTCTGAGAGGGAAACGCAGAGCGCTCCAGTCTCCCTCTAGTCTCCCTCTAGTCTCCCTCTAGTCTCCCTCTAGTCTCCCTCTAGTCTCCCTCTAGTCTCCCTCTAGTCTCCCTCCAGTCTCCCTCCAGTCTCCCTCCCCTCTAGTCTCCCTCCAGTCTCCCTCCAGTCTCCCTCCAGTCTCCCTCTAGTCTCCCTCCAGTCTCCCTCTAGTCTCCCTCTAGTCTCCCTCCAGTCTCCCTCTAGTCTCCCTCTAGTCTCCCTCTAGTCTCCCTCCAGTCTCCTCCAGTCTCCTCCTCCAGTCTCCTCCAGTCTCCCTCTAGTCTCCTGGTCCTCTAGTCTCCCTCTAGTCCCTCTAGTCTCCCCAGTCTCCCCTCCAGTCTCCCTCTAGTCTCCTCCAGTCTCCTCTAGTCTCCTCTCAGTCTCCCTCTAGTCTCCCTCCAGTCTCCCTCCAGTCTCCCTCAGTCTCCTCCAGTCTCCC